>NC_047104.1:75104725-75297225 GCF_902500255.1 Thalassophryne amazonica
GGGGAGCATTTGTCGAAGGAGGATGTGAGACAGCATACACCAAATCCTGTGACCCAATGGGAGTTGCTGAGTCAAGTGGCTGGATTGTATGACCCCCTTGGGCTTGTAACTCCCATTAATCCTATTCCTTTGTGCCAAGACTGGAGGAAGATCAAAGTGGGAGGCGGTCCCACTGCAAGGTGTCCCCACTCTGTTAGAGCAAGAGGACGCCTTCCGTGATTTGTGACTGGTAGCTCAGAAGGGCATAATCTTTCCTAGTACCATAATAGACAGGCTTGTGTATAAGGATGGAGCTAGTGGGCTGCTGGTGTGTGGGGGCCGAATTCAACACTTTAAAGAGGATAAAGTTGGTGTCCCGCTCCTACCGTCTGCTGCTGGCTTGGGATCCTCTTGGTGCATGAAAGCCATCAGAAGGGGCAAGAAGGGACTGCTGGAACATTGCTAAGGATGAGGAAAAAGGCTTGGATTGTGCAAGGACGAAAACTAAAAAAGCTGTAAACTCATGCATCATATGCAGGAAGATGAAGGCGCGGTTGTGTCGGCAAGTGATGGGTGAATTACCTGTTGAAAGGACCAAGCCTGCTGCTCCCTTTCAGTTTACAGCAGTTGATATGTTTGGGCCCTACAGTGTGAAGGATGATGTTAAAAGAAGAGTGACTATGAAAGTATGGGGAGTCCTATTTAGTTGTATGGCAAGCCGAGCTCTCCATATTGAACTGGTCAGCAGCATGTTTTCCCAAAAGTTTTCTTATGGCTTACCAAAGGTTTGTTTCTCTCCGAGGTCACCCTCAGAAGGTATGGTCTGACCCCGGGACCAACTTTGTTGGGGCCAAACCAGTGCTTCAGGATCTCTACAAGTTCCTGGAGGCGCAAAACACTGCGGACCTGGAGGAGTATGTAGCCAGGAGTGGAAATGGATGGTCTTGGAAGGTGCTTCTGGCTGACTCACCGCATCACAATGGAGCAGCTGAAGCAGCCATGCGGGCTGCAAAGAGAGCTCTGCAAAACTTGGGCAAAACAGCTGACCTTACCTTTAATGAGTTTCTCACCGCGCTCCAACTAGCGGCTAATTTGGCCAACAAATGACCCACTGATGCAAGCGTCCAGCGTCAATAAGACTGCATCCATTATGTTCGCTACTGATGAGGCGGGCATCTCAAGAAGGCAACTTCAGTATGTTCAGTTTTGAAAATTACCCATATAAGAGACTTCAAGAAATATAGACTCAAGTTAACGCTTTCTGGAGATCCTGGTCACAGCTTGCTGGGCCTAACCTCTTTATAAGAAGTAATGGGCATACTGCGGAGAGGAACGTTGCTGTTGGAGACATGGTTTGGCTGTGCGACCAGAATGCCTTGTGCGGTCAGTTCCGGCCCGGGAGGGTCATTACTGCAGTTCCAGATCGTAAAGGAGTCGTGAGGGATGTGGATGTTCTCGTCACGCTGGGACACTCTGTTCCATTAAGATCTATGCCTGACAGCTCTGTATCACAGGACCAGAAGGGAAGGCTCAATGGTACAGTACTTCGCAGGAACGTGAGGCGTCTTGCTGTCCTTCTTTCAGTGGAGGAGCAAGGCGGCGATGTCAAGGAAGCATGATGGTGTGCGACCTTTGTCGTGGGATGCTTGAAGCTCGAGTGGGAGGTGTAGGGCTGATTATCATTGGATGGAACTTTTGATCATGTGCACGCGCCCACCTGGGCTGCTTTGACTGACGGACAATGACTGCATATTAGCAGCCAGCTCACAGCTGCACCAGATATAGAGCATGTAGGAGACGTGCTCCAAAGTTACTGCGGGGATAAGTACTCACAAACAAGTTTGAAGAGGCAGCCGGTAAGAGATGCTTATTTATTTACTTAACGCTGGTGAGCTGTTACGTGTGGGCTGTGGTAGATTGCGCTAAGATTTTTAGTACTGGTCCAAATGCCTGTGGTTGAGATGCGTGCATTAAACAGCTAATGCGTGCCGGCTGAGATGCCTGGACTTTAAAATATGTGGTGTGTCATCTCGGTGGCATGTGAACTGTTTGGCATTTGTGATGTGTTAAAATAATATTGGTTTGGTGACTGTATGCATTCTTAGTGGTTCGAGAAGTGCCTTTATTGTTTGCTTTGGATGCATTTATTTGATTAAATAAAGTAAATGTTAAAGGGTAAATAATCTTGGTTATTGGGCATAGTGCAATATAGTAGTTGTGAAAATTAATTATTAGTTGGACTTTGTAAATTAAGTAATAGTATTTGGTGATCATGCAGCTGATTTTAGACTTCAAATTGTCCTAAATGAGTTAAAGTGTGCTGTTTGAGATTTTTAATTATGCAAAGAAATGAAATGCTTTTTTGAAATGAATTTATTGTGGTTTATAATTTTCACTGTAAATAAGGTGTATGTGTATCTGTGTTTCAGGGTTTTACCTGGCTTTTTGGGAAATGAAGCAAAATAAGTAAACTCCTAATAAAGGAAAGAAACTTAATGCTTCAGCCTGAGTAATTCCATGCAAATCTTCAACTTGTGGGTACACCTCTTTTCAAGTGTGGGGCACCGTGGAGTCAATGTACACTTGACAGTCATACATCACACTGAGAAAGTGAGGAACCTTAGGGTGATTTTTGACCCCACGTTGTCCTTTGATTTACACATTAAAGATATTACCGGGACTGCTTTCTTCCACCTGTGAAACACAGCGAAGATGTGTCCCATACTGTCTATGACTGACACAGAGACCCTGATCCATGCATTTATTTCCTCTATATTGGACTACTGCAATGCTCTAATTTCTTGTTTACCGCAGTCCAACATTAGGGGTCGCCAATTGGTTCAAAACACGGCTGCCAGACTCTTGAGAGGAAGCACAAGGTTTGACCACATTACACCCATTTTGGTGTCTCTTCACTGGCTACCAGTCTCTGTGAGGTCAGATTTTAAGGTTCTGCTATGAACTTATAAAATTATTCACGGACTAGCACCTCCCTACTTAGCTGACCTAATTGAACTCTATGTACTGGCCCGGGCTCTGCATTCTCAGGGCACAGGACTACTCTGTATCCCTATGGTGGATAAAACCTTTGCGGGCCACAGAGTGTTCTCTTATCGTGCACCTGTTTTGTGGAATGATCTCCCTGCGTCAATAAAACAGTCAGATTTTGTGGAGAACTTCAAGTCTCAACTTAAGACACCTCTATTCTCCCTCTCGTATGGATAGCATACTGGCATAGTATGGTACTATGCTTCCTATCATTTTAAAGTCATTTTATTAGTAATGGAACAGGTTTCGGCCTCAACTTTATCTAAATTTTGGGTCTGTGAGAGAAGCTTGGAGCTAGCAGATGATGATCACCTTAGTAATTTCTGTTTTTTGTTGATTTACTGCTGATGAATTATACCTTAGGTGTAGTTTTGCGCCGGCTGGTCGATTCTGCTCTTTTTCTCTCTGTCCGAGGTACGAATGATGGATGGATTCGATCTGAAGGGCCCGGATGGACTGTGAGGTGGAAGGCCAGAGGTGGGTGCTGCATGCTGCAGTCTGCATTTGAAAGTGACCTTGTCACGGGGACAGGCCCAGTGATGGCGTGGATGACCCCTGCCTGCGGTGCTGACACCTGTGTGAACTTCTCATCTTCTTTATATTACTATGTTGTTTGATTTTCTATTTTCTGTTACTTCAGCTTTGTAAAACTTTGGAAAGCCTTGTAATTGTTAGAATGGCTTAAGCAGTGGGTCACCCCTCTGAGTCTGGTCTGGTTGAGGTTTCTCCTCACCACTGTCACCTGTGTGCTTGCTCTAGGGGTTGGTAAGGTTAAACCTTACTTGTGTGAAGTGCCTTGAGGTGCTGTATAAATGAAATAAATTGAAATGGAAATGAAATACAATCTACCAATCAAATGACAAGGATATCAATTTCGGCAGTATATAATGGAGAGCTCTGCAGACAGCAGCCAACAAAGCTGCCTGAGGTGCAACCTGTAGCAAGGTGAAGTTTTATTTACTTCAAGTGTTTACTCTTATTTTATTTAATGGTTGTTTTTTTTCCTCACAGGGGCCATAATTCATGCTTCACCTTTGCAGTTGTCTGGCAACAATATGTGCAGGCAAGCAAAGTGAATGTGAAGCCAGGTGCACCTGACTGCTGTCGTCTTTGTACAGCACTAAACTTTAGACCAGACTTTTGGTGGTCCAACGTGCAAACACCTACTGGTGATGGACAATATCAGCACCCAATCGCACATCATTTTTACACAAACACACTGACAGGAGTGCAAGTAGTATTTTGATTTAGAGGAGACATGTCCTGGGTATAAAATGACAACTGCCTCAGGTGGAAACTAGCAAACATGTTGGTTCATTGGTTCTTAATCCTTTGTCTCACTGTTACCCGAGGCCAAAATATAGCCATCGGGTATTGCGGAGACTTTGCATCCGTCCATCCGTCTGTCTGTGCTCAGTATAAGTCCAGTCCTATTACTGCCAGTGTCTTCAAATTCACAGGGAACATTCATGGGACACATACCTTGGACAAGTTCAAAGATGGCTAACCTTGACCTATTCGAAGGGGTCAAAAGATGACATTCTTTCTGCACACTCTTTCACTTATTACATACTCTTACAGCTGAGGGCAACTGAGCATATTTTTAACTCATCTAAGGAGCATTTTTCTGAGCAGCAGACTTGGGAACCAGTGATGTACTTCTTCTCATCGCTACCTTCTGAGTTAATTTTCTTTTACTTTTTTGTATACTTCCCATCTCTACCTTTCACCTCTCAGGATCCACCCTGTAGCATTTGTCTACATCCATCCACTTTGGTCTCCTTTTCCCAGGCTTTCCCTCTCTTATTGTTCCACATGTATCGCCACTTCCCCTTTTAACCTTCTCTAATCCCTGACTCTCTTTCTGTTCCCCCCCACACATCCTGTTTTACCAAAGTCCCTCCACCCAACCAGTCTCCTCTTGGCTGTGAATGAATGACAAGCCACTCACTGATAACACACCTCATTCCACAGCCAGCGACACTGTCAACGGGGAGAGGACAAAAGAGGCAGAGAGTGATGACGAAAGAGAGACACTGAAAGAAAGACGGCCAGGGTCAGACAAGAAAGAAAAAGAAATGATGAAAGCAGGAAAACAATTTGGTGGATGAGTGAAAGATATTATACGTGCATTAAAGAGAACATGAAACACAAAAATCTGTTGTTGAACAATTTTGACAAATAAAGAGCAAGACGTGATAAAGTTAAGATTTGTTGTTTGCCTTTTGGCTGTTCCCATTTGAGCAGGGTCCAGCACAGATCCGCATTGGGGTTTGTTTTACGCCGGATGCCCTTCCTGACTTAACTCTAGTTTTACCAGGAGAAACAAACACACAGCCCCTGGTCTTCCAAAGAGTTCTCTTATTCAAGCACTAACTAGGACCCACTCTGCTTAACTTCTGAGATCTGACAGGATCAGGCTTACACACAGCAGACTGGCTGTGATGATGGTAAGATTACGTTTCTATCATGCAAGTAATAGACACTGTGAAAATAAAGGTGGGCAGTGGAGTTGAGATGACTGACTGACATTACCACCATCTTAATGTCACGTTCTCCTTCCGCACTCAAATCTAATCCTGTTGTGCCTGCTATAACATAAGAAAGGATATCACACTGGGCACTGTTATATATGCATATACAGTGGGGAAAATAAGTATTTGATCCCCTGTCAGTTTTGCAGGTTTTCCCACCTACAAAGAATGGAGAGGTTTATAATTTTTATCGCAGGTACACTTCAACTGTGAGACAGAATCTAAAAAAAATCCAGAAAATCACAATGTATTATTTTTAAATAATTAATTTGTATTTTATTGCATGAAACAAGTATTTGACCCCTACCAACCAGCAAGAATTCTGGTTCACACAGACCTGTTAATTTTTCTTTAAGAAGCCCTCTTATTCTGCACTCTTTACCTGTATTATTTGCACCTGTTTGAACTTGTTACCTGTATAAAAGACACCTGTTCACACACTCAATCAATCACACTCCAACCTGTCCACCATAGCCAAAACCAAAGAGCTGTCTAAGGACACCAGGGACAAAACTGTAGACCTGCACAAGGTGGGGATGGACTACAGGACAACAGGCAAGCAGCTTGGTAGAAGACAACAACTGTTAAGACGATTTATTAAAAAGTGGAAGAAACATAACCTGACTGTCAATCTCCCTTGGTCTGGGATTCCATGCAAGATCTCACTTTGTGGGGTAAGGATGATTCTGAGAAAGCTCAGAACTGCACAGGAGGACCTGGTCAATGACCTGAAGAGAGTTGGGACCACAGTCACTAAGATTACATTAGTAACACATGATGCTGTCAAGGTTTAAAATCCTGCAGGGCAGCATGGTCCCCCTGCTCAAGTCAGCACATGTCCAGGCCCGTTTGAAGTTCACCAGTGACCATCTGGATGATCCAGAGGAGGCATGGGAGAAGGTCATGTGGTCAGGTGAGACCAAAATAGAGCTTTTTGGAATCAACTCCACTTACAATGTTTAGAGGATGAGAACAACTCCAAGAAAACCATCCCAACTGTGAAGCATGGGGGTGGAAACATCATACTCTGGGGGAGCTCTTCTGCAAAGGGCACAGTACGAATGCACCGTATTGAAGGGAGGATGGATGGGGTCATGGAATCGTCTGACCTCTGTAATGGCAGATAAATGTTTCTGCACCAATTGTTAAGCTCTGTTTTTCTAGGGGATCAAATAGTTATTTCATGCAATAAAATGCAAATTAATTATTTAAAAATCATACAATGTGATTTTCTGGATTTTTTTTTTTTAGATTCTGTCTCTCACAGTTGAAGTCTACCTACAATAAAAATTACAGACCTCTCCATTCTTTGCAGGTGGGAAAACCTGCAAAACTGACAGGGGATCAAATACTTATTTTCCCCACTGTATGTGTACACACACACATGAGGACATATTTTCTTCAAAATTTTCTCTTGTGTTTTTTAAGGAAGTAAGGAAGTTTCAACACAGCATTCTAAACATCCTGGTTTGATCTTTGATGCTTACATTATTTTACTTTGCACACAGAAACAAAATTATTTCACAATAAACAAAAACTATCAGGGTCACAATTATTAGCCCACTTTAAAAACTGACCTTTTTGTTGAACCGCAGCACAAACTACTGTTGTGCAATGATATGCTCCAACGTTCTAATGCTTAAAGCTTGTCAAATCAACTTAAAAGTGAAGGTAATCTTCCAATGTACACACAGTATAAAAACTTCAGTAAGGGTCTGAGCTGTCACTTGATGCAAATTTCCTTCATTTCAGTCACCTTATTTCATCCTCTGCATGTGAACTAAAGTGATTGGGGTGGGGGGATAATGTTATGTCACCTTCATTCAGAGTGGTCCACTTTTGCATCTCCAGGCACACCATCACCTTTCACTTTTCTCCTTGTTATTCACCCTCCAACCCTTCCTCGCCCTCTGTGGTCCACCCATGCATTCATACATTCTCCTCCTCACCACAGACTGTTAGCAGCTCTGATGTACAGCCAATATTCTCTCTATCATATTAGCAGCATGGGAATGTGTAAGGGAAGAGACAGGAAGAAAAAGAGGAATAAAGACAGAGGGAGAGATGTTGGAAAGAAGACATTTGTTCTACTCATCTCAGCGCTAAAAGATACAATTACCTCTCACAGCATATTATCCATGTTTTATATCAGCCCAGGGCCCCGTGCCTTTGCCTCACTGCGCTCACCCCATGTAAGACCCATATTTTAACACTAGCTATGACAGTTTATTTAAGAAAAGAAAATTGTCCCAAGGGAGATGGAGAGGCAGAGAGACAGACAGGGTGTGAAAGGAAAATGAGAGGGAAAGAGGGAAGGACAAAGAAGGTATACCAGGAAAGAGAATGAAAGCAAGGGAATGAGAGATAGATGAGAGAAAAATGGAGAAAGAGAATTATCTGTAGGGAAAAGCAGAGAGAAAAGATAAAGAGAGGAAAAGAGAGAGGGAACATATATAAGGTGACACGCCAAGCTTATAATGAAGACCATAAGTCTCAAAGACTTTTTCATTCTGAGCACAAAGCAAAAAGGGCTCCTCTCTCTCTCTTAAAAAAAGAAGACAGAAACGTCTTGTGTTGGCGACCTATCTGAATAGATCGATTTGAATCTTGAATCATTCCACCCTCCTCCCACCTACATTTGGACAGTAAACATTATCTGCCTTTGATCAACAAGTCTCTCAATTTGTGGAGCAAATAATTCAACAAAATTGATGTTTACAAATAATTTCACATACCCCTTATATATATATATATATATATATATATATATATATGGGGTATTAACCGAGCAAACAAGGTTAATAATTTGTTATTAACCTCGTTTTTATAGGCTATTTAATATATAAACGCGCAAATTTACGGTATCGCTCGAACATGAAAGCTGCTGATAGTGTTGAGCTTGTAGTGAGACCTGTTCGCTTTCTTCACCTCCATGAAGATCTTGCTAACAGATGATCTGGTCATTAGCTGGTAAGCTTTCAAGTTGTGTGTTTTTTCCGATGCGCTTTACAACTACAATGAAGTTGGGACGTTGTGTAAAATGTAAATAAAAGCAGAATATAATGATTTGCAAGTCTTCTTCAACCTATATGCAACTGAATGCACTACAAAGACAAGATATTTAATGTTCAAACTGATACACTTTCTTGTTTTTGTGTAAATATTTGCTCATTCTGAAATGGATGCCTGCAACACATTTCAAAAAAGTTGGGACGGAGCAACAAAAGACTCGGAAAGTTGAGGAATGCTCAAGGAACACCTAATTGGAAACAGGTGAGTGTCATGATTGGGTATACGAGGTCTGTTAGAAAAGCATCCGACCTTTTTATTTTTTTCAAAAACCATATGGATTTGAATCACGTGTGATTGCGTCAGACAAGCTTGAACCCTCGTGCGCATGCGTGAGTTTTTTCATGCCTGTCGGTTGCGTCATTCGCCTGTGAGCAGGCTTTGAGTGAGGTGTGGTCCACCCCTCTCGTCTATTTTTTATTGCGAATAAATGTCTAAACGATTTGGAGCTTTGCTGCATCAATCTTTTTCCAGAAACTGTGAGAGACCTCCAGGTGGACACCGTTCGGAAAATTAATATGGTTTTCAGGGACGATTTTATGGGGATTACACAGATTACGGAGTGATCCAGACGGTTTAAATACCGCCCACAACTGCTGAGAGCGCGGCACGCTCCCAGCCCACATCGACAGGCTGACACCCCGCTGGAACAACCAGATCATTTCCAACGTTAAGGCTTTGTTGATCCGGGACCTCGTCTGACTTTCACAAAAAGGCTGAAGATGTGGACATGAGCACTTTTTCGGTACATTCCACCATTACAGGAGTTTTTTCATGGAAAGAAAAGCGGAGGGACGCGCCACGGAGCCGTTCATTACGCGGGACAAAACCACCTCGGTGTTGGTCTCACAGGACGGCTTAAAAGGTGGATTTCAGATGGATTCCGGTTGCTTTTCAGTCATGTGATTATCCGATTGTAATTGTGCATGAGCTGGACCTGCCCCAACATGTCCTGGAAGGCTTCATCACGGCGTTGCTTTGCGCCATGCAGCTCCACCACGACGCGCGGAATTCCTCCGCACGTCTGTCTCAATGTGCCGAAAAATGCTGATGTCCACTCTTTTCACAATTCCTGTGCTAGTCAGACGACATACCGGATCAAGACAGCGTCCAGTTTAGAAATGAACGGCACATTTCACTGTTACAGGAGTTTTTGTCATGGAAAGAGGAGCGGAGGGACGCGCCACGGAAACGTTCATTACGCAGGACAAAACCACTTTGGTGTTGGGCTCACAGGACGGCTTAAAGGTGGATTTCAGACGGCTGTCGGTTGCTTTTCAGTCGTGTGATTATCCGATTGTGATTGTGCATGAGCTGGACATGCCCAAACATGTCCCGTGAGGCTTCATCACGGCGTTGCATTGTGCCTAACGGCTGCACCGCTACGCGCGGTGGAGCAGCTTCTCTTTCCATGACAAAAACTCCTGTAACAGTGAAATGTGCTGTTCATTTTTAAACTGGACGCTGTCTTGATCCGGTATGTCATCTGACTAGCACAGGAATTGTGAAAAGACGTGGACATCAGCACTTTTCTGGCACATTAAGACAGACAGACACAAAGCAATGCCATGATGAAGCCTCACGGGACATGTTCTGGCATGTCCAGCTCATGCACAATCACAATCGGATATTCACACGACTGGAAAGCAACCGGAATCCGTCTGAAATCCACCTGAAAGCTGTCCTGAGAGACCAACACCGAGGTGGTTTTGTCCCGCGTTATGAACAGAGCCGTGGTGCGTCCCTCCACTTTTCTTTCCATGAAAAAACTCCTGTAACGGTGGAATGTGCCGGAAAAAGTGCTGATGTCTACATCTTCTGCCTTTTTGTGAAAGTCAGATGAGGTCCCGGATCAACAAAGCTTTCACGTTGGAAATGATCTGGTTGTTCCAGCGGGGTGTCAGCCTGTCGATGGGGGCTGGGAGCGCGCTGTGCTCTCAGCAGTTGTGGGCCATCCTTAAAGCGGCAGTAACACCCCGTAATCTGTTTAATCCCCATAAAATCATCCCTGAAAGCCATATTAATTTTTCAAACGGTGTCCACCTGGAGGTCTTTCACAGTTTCTGGAAAAAAATTGATGCAGCAAAGCTCCAAATTGTTCAGACATTTATTCGCAATAAAAAATAGACGAGAGGGGTGGACCACACCTCACTCAAAGCCTGCTCACGGGCGAATGACGCAACCGACAGGCATGAAAAAACTCATGCATGCGCACGAGGGTTCAAGCTTGTCTGACGCAATCACACATGATTCAAATCCATATGGTTTTTGAAAAAAATAAAAAGGTCGGATACTTTTCTAACAGACCTCGTAAAAGGAGCATCCCCAAAAGGCTCAGCCATTCACAAGCAAAAATGGGGTGAGGATCACCACTTTATGAACTGCGTGAAAAAAAATAGTCCAGCAGTTTAAGAACAATGTTTCTCAATGTTCAACTGTAAGGAATTTAGGGATTCCATCATCTACAGTCCATAATATTATCAGAAGATTCAGAGAATCTGGAGAACTTTCTACACGTAAGCGGCAAGGCCGAAAACCAACACTGAATGCCCGTGACCTTCGATCCCTCAGGTAGCACTGCATTAAAAACTGACATCATTGTGTAAAGGATCTTACCACGTGGGCTCAAGAACACTTCAGAAAACCACTGCCAGTTAACACAGTTCGTTGTTACATCTACAAGTGCACGTTAAAACTCTACCATGCAAAGTGAAAGCCATACATCAACAACATCTAGAAATGCCGCCCCTACAGCACAGTCTGCGCCAACCTGAAGAGACGTATCAGGAACGCCAACGAGGATTTCAGGAGGAGGACTGATGACCACCTGGACAGCAACAACAGCAGGCAGGCATGGATGGCGGCCCAGCAACTTACCAACTACAAATCCAGCATCAGAGCTGCTGAAGATGACGCCACATTGGGAGAAGAGTTAAATCTCTTCTTTGCTCGCTTTGAGACTGTGACACCAGGAGCAGACACGTCACCACCAGCGGACGGGAGCAACTTCACAGTGGGGGAGCACACGCTGAGGGGTGTCAATCCATGCAAAGCAACAGGCCCCGCCGGCGTCTCTCGACTGGTGCTGAAAGACTGTGCAGACCAGTTTGCTGGGATTTTCACCAAAATCTTCAACTGGTCCCTGACACAGTCTGCTGTCCAGTCATGCCTGAAGACCTCCACCATCGTCCCCCTACCCAAGAAATCCCCCATAACCAGCCTATTTTCCTACTTCATTCTTGTAATTTTGTTCCTTTTTAATTTGTGTTCTGAAAATACCTTTGTCATTCTGTTAAATTTTGTTTCTTTTGTTTTCTTCTCCAGACCTTTCAAGTCTGCATGTAGTTTACTCAGGTTTATATTTATATACACCTTTAGTTGTACTTGTTACAATGACAATAAAGAATCTGTATCTGTATCCAAATGCACAGAAAAACAAAAGTAAAGAAATGTCAACTCACCAAGAGGCCCCACAGAGGATATTACACTGATATTTTTATGATGCTGCAGTCTCACTGTGTACCATTATGACAGCTTTGGTCTACCGTTAGTGTTCTTTTCAAAATACTTTCATAAGGTCCCCTTCACACATAACACAATTGAGACAGAATGGGGCATGAAGGAGGCACTCAAGGGAAATCTGAGCCACACTCGAATGCCTCGTACAGCAGTCGCCACATTCATTCTGGCACAGCACATGCACTCTATATTTGCGTGCTGCTCGCTCCAGAAACCCATTCGGGCAAGATGAGGTCGCACTGCCAACTGATTGTGTTCGCAGTATTGGAATGGCATGTCAGACGTATCGTGCCGTGGCCAAGCAGCTGCACGAAATCATCGTCCATGTCGAACCGTGGCTGAATGACGCCATCGAGGCAGCCTTCACCCCAGCGGCCCAAAGTCGTGGAATGGCGTACAAGTGGCCATTCAACCCACTCTCGGCCGGAGTCAGCTGGAGTCCAGGTGCCACCCACGAACATCTAACACCACTCGCGGGGCACTTAGTAATGGCGGGACCATTCGCGCTGCCAACACGAGAGTAGAGAGCAGGTGACCACTTTCGAGCTGGATGTGTGAGTGGCCCCACACTTTCTAAGTGCCGCACGAGTGTGTTACCAAGCAACACAATTGTGCGAGTGTGCCATCCCCCGCCCACATCCACAAATGGCATACGAGTGTCCCCCCCTGCAACAAAGATGGTGTATGAATGTGTCACATCCCCCAACACCACAAGCCTATAGTCGAAGTGGGGCTGAGATTGCAAATGGTGGCTGCAGTGCAGTGTGATCATGGTCAGCAACGCACACACAGCTGGATGGCTGTCATGTCCATAATGGCACAGCTGACAGCTCTGGAACACCATGGCATATTGCAAACACACACCACCACAACAGAGATGCAAATAAGAACCAAGCCTGCCTGCATGTCACACATCACGTGACACACAATCGCAACATGCACAGTCCACCCGTCATGTCCCAGCCTGACTGACAGCCTCACAGAAAAATCAGCCTGGCCAGCTCAATTGGCCCTCAGGCTGGAGCCATAAGCCCAAGGGAAAGTGGGCGTGTCACATGTTCATCAGGTATTGACTGACATGGTCACACACGCAATACAGTTATGCGTTTGTCAGGGGACCGTGATTGACATGTGATCACGTCATGCATTGGATGACATTCAAAATCATACAGGGAGGAGCCTGACTACTGCCCACGGCCAATGCTGTGGTCCTGCAGTGTGCGCCGCTCCACATCGCAGCTGACCACAGCATCGGCCCAACGCAAAGCTGTGGACCTTCTGACAGGAGGTGAATTTTTTCACCGTTCACCAAAATGTTTTTTTTTTTTTTTTGGTCTTTTTCGGCCAGTGCAAAATGAGTATGGCACAAACCAGGCCCATATATCAGGAGAAAACACCAAGAATAAAATCTCCGCATGCAATTAAAATACTTTGGCATAGTTTGGACAAAACAAAAGCAGGCACTTAAAAAAAAAAGAAGTCAATTACATAAGGAATCACCACTGGCCTGCATTCTATCTTTCATCTACACCAGCTACTGATTAATAAAAACACAGGTGAAATATACCTAAAGGATGAGTCCTACAGTATTTTGGCTCCATGCAAAAGAATTTCACAACTGAGTCACGTCATCTCTCCTCGTCTCTCAGTGCCCTCTGCTCCCTCAGGCTACCTTTTCTTCTGCTGTTCTCAACATCGTTACCATAATCAGATAAGACAACTACCGAGGGAGCACCGACATCCCTACAGCACCTTGCTCTTGGCACCATCCATACATGTGTGTGTATCGCTCCTGGCACTCGGAAATCCATATTTCTTTTTTGATCTTTTCAAACAGACAGACAACTGGTGCATACACATTAGAGTGTGTAGAAGGCATCCTATATTACCCAGCTCCTTCAATGTGTAATAGCTATAATATGGTCAAGACAGCTACAAATTACAGCTTTATATACATATATATATATATACACAGACACATACATGTTAATGCGTTTTATTGCATTCATTTGACAACATAATTATATATGCACACCCACACAAGCACACACAAGTGCGTGCGTGCTCACACACACACACACACACACACACACACACACACACACACACACACACACACACACACACACACACACACACACACAGTGTACAGGTGCAAAAGTTCAAATTTTTGTCAGATATTTCAGAGTGAAAATTTTATAGACTTTAGAGTAATGACATATAAAGTAAAATGTTTTAAGCATTTTTATTTTTATCTTGATGATTGGAGCCTACAGCTCCAAAAACATACAAAATGCAATATCTCAAATATTACAATATTTTATAAGTCCTATTAAAAAAGTAAACAAATAAGATTTATAATACAGAAATGTTGAACCTCTGAAAAGTATGTTCTTTTACACAGGCAATACTTGGTTGGAGCTCCTGTGGTATTGTTGAGGTCTTATGGAAGCCTAGGTTGCTTTGATAGCAGTCTTCACCTCGCTTGTATTCTTGGTTCTGGTGTCTCGTCTCTACAATACCCTTGTTCTATTAAATCTATTGGGAATTTTCACACCAGCAAATGACATTGCGCCGCCAAATTATTACTGACTGGAAACTTCACACTGGAGTTTAAGCGACTTTGATTCTGTGTCTCTGCACTCTTCCCCCACTGAACAACAGTCCATTTCTGTTTCTTTTTAGCCCAGGCAAGACATTTCTGATGTCTCTGGTTCAGTAGTAGCTTAACACTAGGAATGAGAGTCCATTTCCTGTTCTTGATTCGGCTTTACTTGATAATCTTCTCAAGGCTCCGGTCATCACTGTTGCATATTTTCCTACCACACTTCTCCTTTCCAGTCAACTTTCCACAGATACAGCACTGTGAACAGCCAGCTCTTTCAGCAATGACCTTCTGTGGCTTACCCTCGTGGAGGGTGTCACTGAGTGTTTTCTGAACAACTGTCAAGTCGGCACTCTTCTCCTACTGAGAGATTCATGGTATTGATACTGCATTAATCGTGACCTGAAATGAAATATTCTACTATTTTGAGATGCGTCTTTCTATTTTTTGGAGCTGTAGGCTGTAATTATTAAAACTGAAATTTAAAAACGCCTGAAACATTTTAGTTTATATGTAAGATGATATGGAAGCTGTTGAGATGTACCTTTATACAGTATATGTACATTGTAAAAAAAAATAGAGAAACAAGAAAGTTAAGTTCCAGAGCACTTTTGGTGATAAGCCTTGTCACGGTGATCTTGTTTTCTGCTAACAGCCTTGCTGTTATTCAGAGATGCTGAATGAGCAATATTGTCCAGTGGAGTAAAGTGTAAAATGATAGTCTTCAACAAAGCAGAAACACACACACATGCACTCATACAACAGAGATTCATTTGGGGCCTGGAGACTCTCTCCAGTCCACTGGTTGCCATTTTAAAATGATCACAGGCAGTGAAAGCCTTTTTGTTCATCACCAACTTGTGATGCTGTCTCATATTTCTAGTTGATGTACTACACAGGCCTGATAAAATGACAAGATATAACAACGACGGCTAAAGCAGACACACCATCAGTGACTATGTTGCATTCACTTCTTAATTATTTGGAGAAATTTTACAAAAGTTTTACGCAAATGCAAAATTTACCAGGTTTTTCATAAATGTAAGCATGAACTTTCTCCCTTCAATATCCCCCCCCCCCCCCAGTCTAAAGCATGTTGACATCGTTATTAATGCCAGCCTCTACAGGCCCCATGTACATCTCAAGACCATTCAGATGTGTTACCTGTAAAACCAGGTGTGTCCACCTCTTCACTATAATCCTGCCCTGTGTTCGGAAGCTGATGCGCAGATGAAGGTGGCTGTGCAGCAGCGTGACTGCTTGCTCAGACACTGACAGGGAGAAAACCAAACCCTCTGATGAGCTTTTCTCCAGCAGTGTCCTGTAGAGAAAAAAAGAAAAATTATTTAAAATTTAAAGTCTACCCCATCACAAAATGATTACTAGGGTCATTCTGTCTCAGACCACCCAAATAATAAGAGAAAAGATTTTAAACCTCACTACCTCAGATTTTGATGAAACGTGGTATATAGCCAGTCGTCGGTGGGAAAAGGCTAAGTTTCAAATTTCAGCTCAATCAGACCAACAGTTCCTGAGATATCACCATTTCTTTTTGAAGAAGAAGATGCTGTGGAGCCAGACAGCAGTGGAGCAGGATGCTTCGTCCAGAGCCAAAGCAGAGCAGAGCACACGGGGAAGAGAGCGCCTGCCCCAGGGACAACACAAGAGACAACCGCCAAACCTCTCACACACTGCTTCTGTTCTGTGCACCTCAGCAGGGGCGCCTGCAGCTGCAGGGAGTGCCAATTTGCCAAATCCTCACACAGTGATATGATAACCACTTTATGGCGCAGATTTTTTTTTTTTTTGTAAGTGCTGGTGCCGCCTACCATGTGAAAAAAAATGTAAAAAGTTATGCAAATTATTTGTTAATGCGGTTTTAAAAAGGAATACTTTGCACATGTCATGCTTAGTTATCATGTGACGGGGGAATGTACGTCATAGAATCCAATGGACGTCGACACTGGTTGATGTTTACTTTGCAGTCTAAACATTCAACACAGTCAAAACTATTCCATTTATTAATCCTATTAGCTCAACCAATAATTTACATCACTTTTTATGAAAATCAGAGCAACTTTAACCATGTGTATTTTCAAATATGCTCAAATATAGCTCAGCGTTTCACAGAGAGTTTTATAATCCTGGCAAATAACCCCCACCAGGCCAGATTTTTTTTTTTTAAGTGATACCACATATTAATTAACTATAATGTCAATCATTTCTGCGCTTTGGCAGCACGTTGACTGTGTCTTTCCCAAACACTATCTTCTGTGGAGTAACTGTTTTTAGAAATGATTTGTCTTATTATTTTAATCTTACTGGAGGTCAGCTGACAGCAGTGTGATGTTAAAAACTTCTGTGAAATAGTTGCTGCTGGTTCTTCTTCTTTCGGCTGTTCCCATTACGGGCCTCCACAGCAGATCAATTGTTTCCATCTCCCCCTGTCCTCTCCATCTTCCTCTGTCACACAAACCAGTAGTTGTTTTTGGTACAGGCAAACCGGGCAGCCGCCCATGGCGGTATTTTTTCATGACGCATGGAAGGGCGGCATCAAAACATATGCGGTGCAAAGTGGTTATCATGTCACTGTGTGGGGATTTGGCACTGTGTGAGGACTCCCAGCAGCTGCAGGCGCCTCTGCTGAGGTGCACAGAACAGAAGCAGTGCATGAGAGGTTTGGCGGTTGTCTCCTGCATTGTCCCCCGGGTGCAGGCCCTCTCCTCTACATGTACTCTGCTCCGCTTTGGCTCTGGACGAACCATCCTGCTCCACTCAGCCGGATCCTGCTGTCAAGCTCCACAGCATCTTCTCTAGGACAAAGTCCACTTAGGATTGCAGCACAGAACCAGAACCACAACTCTGCGCCACATTTCTCTGCGGATCCTCCAGCACCAAAAAGAAGGAAGGACAAAGCAAACAGCCAGTTTTTGAAATAAAAGGCATTTGAAAGGGGACAGACAGGGTGTAAGAATGGGTTCGAATCTCACCGGAGAGGACAAACTGCCCACTTATGCAAAAAGGTTTGCAAAAAGGACAGCCTGCCTATTTATCAGGAGAGTTTAGAACTTGAGCTGTGTTCACATTACCACCTGAAATGACCTGAATCTAACGTTCTTTTTTGTGTGCCTGCATGTGATGTAGTTTACATTTTAACAAATTAAATTTAACAAAGATATATGTACTTAATCTAGTTTTGTTAACCCTCACCCCATAATGTGGTTGTTCAAGAAAATATATAATTAATTAAACAAAATATATAATTAATTGCATTGTATGTTACAGTGTATTTTGTTTAATATTTAAATAACTGAGGTATGTGGGACCACTGAAAGTACTAGATTAAGTGAATACAGCAGAGCAATGTGCCAAATCAAATTATTTGATGTGAGATTTGGGCTCCTAACTGTTTTATGAGTAGTCTGAACATGTCAAGTTTAATTTATGTATTTTTCCTATTATGTTCCTTTATGTATGTGCTCGGAGATCAGTTCTAATTTCATTCTGCTTTCTATGTCATCACTGGCGATATGACTGCTGTGAGATCAGATAATGGTCACTTACAACAGCAAAAAAAAAAAGAAAAAAAAAAAGATTCAGGAACAAATATCACAAGGACTCAGAAATGGACAGACTGTCATCAGAAACTGTAATGATGAAACAAGGGCCAGAAGGAAAGTTAGCACTACAGAATCACTCGCATTTACAACAAGCATCTGTCTTCATATGTCAGAAATGTCACAGAGGATGTAAATCTAAGGGCCCCTTCACACATAGTATGATTAAGTACAAATATGGGCCACTTACGGTGGAACAGCTCATATGCTTGAACCACGAAAACATCGAGCCGACGGGCAGGTGTGCAGAATCCTGGTGCGACGGTGTTGTGCAACTGACGGTGTTGTGAAAGCAGGAACACAGTGCGAGCAGCTAGGACTACTAGGTGCACCACATTGCGCAGTTGATGTAGAGGAAAATAAAATAAAAACCAGCTGTATAATTAGTGAATGTCACTGGGTTGACATAATACATAAAAGGGGACTTAATACAGAACCCTGCGGTTAAATAACCCTGGTTAAATTAAAAAAAAGCCACTCATGGGATTTGAACCTGTAAGCTCTGATTACCAGACGGAAACTTTACCACTGCCCAGTGCTGTGTTCAAAAGATCGATCCACGATCCGATATCGATTCACGCTCAAAAAATAAGATATCGATCCAAAAATATGTGGATCGCTCTTTTCCAGGTGGCTATTAGGGACTATTTTCTTTGACGCGGAAGGAGCAAAATAAAAAGCGGGTGCCGGCTAAATGAAACCGAAACTTAAGAAAGCAAGATGGCAGAAGCTGCAGAGGTAAAATCACCGCCTGGAATGAAAGCTGATGTTTGGCAATACTTCGGATTCAAACGTTACGAGGACAAAGACGAACTAGACAGAACAAAAGCAGTGTGCAAACTGTGCCAAATAGAGGTAAAATATAGTGGCAATACCACCAATCTCTGCAACCACTTATCCAGGCACCACGCCGCAACAGCTAAACCTGTCGCTAACCAAACAGCACTGGAAAAGGCATTTGGTGTTAAATTTCCCTTGAA
Organism: Thalassophryne amazonica; assembly: GCF_902500255.1. Classification (NCBI taxonomy): domain Eukaryota; kingdom Metazoa; phylum Chordata; class Actinopteri; order Batrachoidiformes; family Batrachoididae; genus Thalassophryne; species Thalassophryne amazonica. Next base: position 75,124,077 of record NC_047104.1, read on the forward strand.
TTCTAAGCGTGCCTTGAGCATAACTGAGGGTCTCGGAATATTTATTAGTAAAGACCTACGACCCTACAGTGTGGTAGAAAATGCTGGATTCAAACTACTGATCAAGAGACTAGAACCACGCTATGTCCTGCCCAGTCGCAAACATCTGAGCGAAACGATAACTCCACAAATGTATGCGAAATCAAAAGATACCCTTGCACATTCGCTGAAATCTGCCGAGAGAGTGGCACTGACCTGCGACTGCTGGACCTCCAGAAATACCGTGTCTTATCTGACTATTACATGCCATCACATTGACGAGGAATGGAGGCTAGCTTCTAGTGTTCTACAGACCAGAGAAGTTGAAACGAGCCACACTGCAAGTAATCTCGCTGATCTGCTCACCAAAGCCATACAGGAGTGGGGAATCACTGACAAAAACCCCGCAATTGTTACGGATAATGCAGCCAACATCGTGAGAGCGGTGCAATTAATGGGCCATTTTCACATGGGCTGTTTTGCGCATCTCATCAACTTGGCATCCCAAGCAGGACTAAAAACTCCTACTATCGCACGCTTACTGGGGCGGGTAAGGCGAATTGTGGCGTTTTTTCACTGAAGCCCCACTGCGAGCCACACATTAAAAGAGAAGCAGCAGCTCCTTCAATTGCCACAACACAAGCTCATTGTGGACGTCACGACCAGGTGGAACAGCTCCCTGGATATGCTGGGACGTTTCCTCGAGCAGCAGCCAGCCATCTCTGCAGCGCTGCTGTCACCTGACGTCCGCAGGAGGGAAAGCGATATATGCACTTTAATGGAGACAGACATCACCACCGCAGAGGACGTGGTGAAATGCCTAGGGCCAATGAAGACGGCCACGCTCGCCATCTCCGAGGAGGCATCTCCAACTATGTCCATTGTTGCACCACTGCAGTTTCAGCTTCTGAGTCAGATGACATGTACTACTGAAGACTCTTCTGTGATTAAGGAGCTCAAAACAGCAGTTCATAACAACTTGAACTCAAGGTATGTTCATTTAACATGGCTGTGTAGTAGTAGCATTGAAATGCATTAGTCTATAGTTTTTTAATATACTTGTCTGATTTTATTCACATTTTCTTACTTAGACTGTACAATTCATACTAGTGTGTTTGCATGACTGTTCCATCTGTATGCATTTACTGTAGGCCTACCCTGCTATATACAATGGATGCATGTTTAATCTATCTATCTATCTATCTATCTATCTATTTGTTCCTCTATATAGATATGAAGCCCTGATGGAGACCTTGTGTGTAGCATCATCACTGGATCCACGTTTCAAGACCCTACCATTCCTGTCTGGTGAGGCACGTGATGCTGTCTTCTTGAAATTGACCTCTGAAGCTGCTCATCTGAACCCATCAACTGATGTAAGTTAAGTTTGCAGATTATATAGTGTGCACATTTGAATATATTTAGACTAGTTTTTTTAATTGGGCAGCAAAAGACTGAATTCAGGTTAATTTGTGTATTATTTTGTAATATTTTTCTGCATCAGGAAACTACACCAGAGCAAGAAGACACCTCCCATGGTTCAACTGATGTGCCTGTGCCTGCACCAACTCAACCAAAGAGGCAAAAAGACTCATCTGCTCTGATGGCTTTACTGGGGTCAGCCTACACACCACCAGAAACTCCACTACAAAGGAAAACTACTCCCACTGAAAGGGCTGAGGAAGAGGTCACCACCTACAGGAAAGTACCATCTATTCCTCTTTCTCAAAATCCACTGACATGGTGGCAGGTGCATGCAGGGGATTTTCCTCTTCTGGCAGGCCTAGCAAAGCAGTACCTTTGCATACCTGGGACCAGTGTCCCATCTGAGCGAGTCTTCTCAACCGCTGGAGACATTGTTAGTGCTCAAAGGAGCTGCCTCACTCCACAGCACGTAGACCAGCTCCTTTTTCTCCAGAAAAATTACACAATTCCTGAAGACTAGGACTCTTATCAGTCTCTTGGTGGCACCAACTGTCAAGGTTACACTCAGACTTATCAGTCAAGCATCATTTCTTACACAATTGCTGTGGCTGCTGAACTACTTTTTTTTTTCTTTGTGGTCAGAAACCCTGCCATGGGTATGTTATTCAACTAAAAGAGGGCCACCAAATGTCATGGTTTTGATTTAAATTTCAAATAAAACTTGGATTTTTTTTCATTCCAAAATAATTACTTTAAATTCTTGACTCTTCTCTCTGTGTGTCCCTCTTACACATACACAGATACAATCACAAACACACATGGGGCTGTTTTGTCTATGAGACAGTTTTTATTTTAAAGTGACAATCCAGCAATATGTAAATAGATCAAATCGGATCGAATCGTGGATCGAATCGTGACCTTATGAATCGGAATCGAATCGATCCTGGAAATTCGGATCGATTCCCAGCCCTACCACTGCCCTACCATCGCTGGCATGTAATCGGAGCAGAAAAATGCCTGAAATCAGCAAGGACAAGAAGGAGGTGCACTATGCTGCAGCCCAGCACAAAGGGAAAAAGATGTTTTTATATATATATATATATATATATATATATATATATATATATATACATATATATATAATCTCCACGTGAGGACAGCAGGCAGAGACACGCACCTCATAAAGGAATGTTGTAAGTTCATGTCCTTCCAAACATGGAACGTGTTCTCAAGATGGGACATCCAGGAGCTGAGATCTTTACAGCCGTGGCTGTGGGTGGACATGCCCCCCCTTGTCCGTTCAGTGCCCAGACTGTCTCACTCTGTGTTATGTGGTCATTCGTTTTCGTTATTTGTTAAGTAATTGCGCATGTAGGTATTGTAATTATTTATGTAACTCTCCTGGCTGTGGTTTCTGTGTTTGTAATGTGTGCACTGAGCAGTCATCCAGCTGTCAGTGTGCTGTGATCAGCTGACAGACCCCTCCCCATACTGTGTGCGATCAGACCTCGCTGTCCGGCCCCCATGTGATCAGATCTGTATATACATATAAGCATTTTATGTAAGTGTGTGTGGGGGGGGGGGGGGAAACACATGCACCACATGTCTGTGGTTTTTTGCAACTCCACACTCATGGGGCACTTCGACAAATTTCACATCCAGCTCGACAGTGATTGTCTGCTGACTGATAGTGCGAATGGCCACACATTTTCTAAGTGCCAAACGAGCGGTCTTAGATGTTCGTGTGTGTCAGCTGAAATTTGGCCAACACCTGCCACAAGAGGGTTCAATGGGCTCGCACAGCGCACACTCTGTCTTTCAGCCGCTGGTGTGTGCAAATACTTGTAGCAACAGCTGTATGAGGCGTTAGAGACAGCTACGATTTTACACATATTGCATATGATTCCTGCTTCATGTGCACTTCATCCACAATTCGACCAAATGCGTGTGAAGGGGCCCTAACATTGGTCCACACAGTCAAACAAGATGATCCTCTTGGTGCTACACCACAGTCGATATGTTTGACGGTTGACAACAGATAAAAATAAGTAAGAAAATGGTGTGACCACTTTTCACGTTTAAAAATGCATAACTGTTTTAGGTGGTAAAAAAACAACAATTATTTTTTTGGTGATCCCCTGTGATTTGCAAAGAAATGAGAGTGTGTGTTATCCAATTTTTACAATAGTTTTCCAACTCTCTTTTCATAATTCATAATTAACTAGTTTATTTCTTCTTTTTCTTTCAGCTCTTCCCATTAGGAGTCGCCACAGCAGATCAACTGTTTCCATCTCACCCTGTCCTCTCTATCTTCCTCTGTCACACCAGCCACCTGCATGTCCTCCCTCTTCTCCTCCTGCCTGGTGGCTCCATCCTCGGCATCCTTCTCCCTATATACCCTGGGTCCCTCCTCTGCACATGTCCAAATCATCTCAGTCTCACCTCTCTGACTTTGTCTCCAAACCGTCCCACCTGAGCTGTCCCTTGGATATGTTCATTCCTAATCTTGTCCATTCTCGTCACTCCCAAAGAGAATGTCAACATCTTCAGCTCTGCCTCCTGTCTTTTTGTTAGTGCCACCGTCTCTAAGCCATACAACACAGCTGGTCTCACTACTGTCTTGTAAACTGTCCCCTTCACTCTTGCTGATATTCTTCGGTCACAAATCACTCCTGCCACCTTTCTCCACCCACTCCACCGTACCTGCACTCTCTTCTTCACCTCTCTACCACACTCTCCATTACTTTGAACAGTTAACCCCAATTATTAACTCATCTACTTTCACCACTTCTTCTCCTTGTAACTACACTATTCCACTGGGTTCCCTCTCATTCACACACATGTACTCAGTCTTGCTCCTACTGACTTTCATTCCCCTGCTCTCCAGAGCATACCTCCAGCTCTCCAGACTAGACTCAACTTGCTCTCTACTCTGTCATCTGTAAACATCATAGTCTATGGGGACTCCTGTCTGATCTCATCTGTCAACCTGTCCATCACCACTGCGAACAAGAAAGGACTCAGAGCTGATCCTTGGTGTAATCCCACCTCCACCTTGAATGAGTCTGTCATTTCTACTGTGCATCTCACCGCTGTCACACTGTTCCTGTACATGTCCTGCACTACCCTAACATACTTCTCTGCCACTCTAGACTTCCTCATACGATACAATAGCTCTTCTCTTGGCATCCTATCATAAACGTTTTCTAAGTCTACAAACACACAATGTAACTCTTACTGGCCTTCTCCAACAGTATTCTCAGAGCAAACATTGCATCTGTAGTGCTCTTTCTCGGCATGAAACCATACTGCTGCTCACAGATCTTCATGGGAGGCTGCAGGCAACCCCATCGCCTAAGACTGCCGTGCGTCAACCACTAACCCACAACACAGGCAGCCAGCACACAGACAGAGACAGAAGTCTAAAAAGCAGGCTTCCCGTGGATGTGCACCAGGTACAGTTCTGGCATTTTATCGTTGTGAGCATATGAAAAGTGTCATTTATTTTCTTGCAAGCCTTCACCACAATACCAGGACTTTTCACGACCACTGCGCACAGGATGCGGAAGATGGATGCACTGACTGGTGATGCGTAACACAGAGATGCTTTTGCGCAGGCTGCAAAACGCTACATTGTTTCAGCATGACTTTTAGCACTCAGATGTTTGTGAATTATTCAGAGTGCTCAGGTGATACTGGCTCAGTAATAATAAAAATGCCGGCGCTGCTGTTGCTTCTGCTGTTGATGGTGATGACGTAACAGAGTGTGCGCTGGAGACCCTGAACCCTTGCACTGTGCATAAGCACAGTGACCATTTAGGAGGAAATATTCACCGTGCAGTGCTTGCTGAGTCCTCTCGCAGCCCTCCCTTCCTCACCATGGGATTGTCTAAGCACGCAGTTGAACAGAAAATGACTATTGCGTGGTGATGTGATCCCCAAAGTGAGACTTAAGGACATTTAAACAGGTGTTTTTTGCTGTGAAGTTCTGTTAAGCGTGCACAATAATATAATGTCGTGTACGTGCAGATGAGGATGATTCAGGCTGCTGCCGGTGGAACAATCACACTGGGATTTACGCTACGCTGACAGGTGTTGCGCTGATCCACAGATTTACGCACAAATCCAACCAGCTTTTACACACGAGGTGCGTGGATCTAATTTGAGCAAGTCTCTCTCACTCTTTTTGATTGATTGATTTGGTAAAATACATGATATGAAATAATGGCAATACAAATACATATACTTGCCGAGGATGTCACGAAAAAGATTTATTTCCATCATGTTCACCATGACAACACAGAAAAACAAACAACAAAGACAAAAAAACAAAACAAACAACAAAAAAAAAAAAAACTTAAAAATGTCTACAAAGCCATCTATATACACAGAATAAAATACAAAATTATTATGACTTCACTCTATCTTTCTCTCTGTCAAACACACACACACCCGTTATGGCATATCATGACAATATGTACCATATATCATTGTCGTGACAATAAATGCACTGCAACAATGTGCGCTGTAATAAGGACTGGAGTCAAACTTTCAAGAAAACAGTAAGTGCACATACACCCAAAGAGCTGCTAGTGATGACTGAGTGGATTTTGACAATAAATATGCACATAAAATTTGCTTATACCTAAATAAATTGTTTTTACCCATGCAGCTGTCAGCAAAGAAGTTATTGATGCTGAAACTGAGTGATCCTAGACTTTTTTTTTTAATATGGTCATGTGATATACCCACTCATTATTAAAACTGATACATTCACATAAAAATACAAAAGCATTTTCCAGTGATTTTTTTTTTTTTATAACCAATGAGCAGTTTGAAAAATTTCTCCAAACACTCCCTTTTTCCTCTCTCATGGTCAACAGACAGTGTGGTGGTTTTTCAGGCTTCATTCAGAAAGCATGAGCAGAAATATCCCAAAAAACACAAAGTCAAGCCCAGCTATGCAAGGTGTCTCACTGTGACATTTACACATGTAATATCAATAATTTACATGACTGCTTGCGTTTTGCTGCAGACACACAGTGTCACATTAACCGCCATCACTGACATTTTATGAGAGTTCATGGCTTTTATGAACCCAGAGCAGCATAAATCACAGAAGGATGTGTGCATGAGAGAGCATCTGCACTGTGTAGTATGTATGCACATGCACGCATGCAGGCATGACTGTGCATGAGTGAGAGCGAGAGAGAGACAGAGAAAAGAATAGAATGAAGTCCTCTTTTTGATGCAAGTTTTATTTGATGCTGAAGCAATGATTGAAGGAAAAAAGACTATTAAGAAAAAGTTTTTGTTTAAAAAACAAACAAAAAATACTGTCCAAATAGTCCAGTAAATGTAGTCACCCTTAATCTATAAATAACAGTACAGTGATAGGGAACTGTGGCTTCAGGTGGGCAATAGGGCCTACAAAATACATCATAATCCTTTTCATTTTTTGGTTGGTGAGTGTATTTAGGGAATAACCCTGGTGTGTCTGATGATTTGCGGACGTCCATGCTGGTTATACGGTCACAAATTGAGCTTTACCGGTGATGCGTTAGCAGAGCCGTTAAAGACATCTGTACCTAATAAAGCTTTTTGCACAGGAGCGTTCAGGTTGTGCGGATTTTTTGGTTTGGAATGTGAAAAAAAGTTTTCATTTTAAAAACAAAACAAAAAACTAAGAAATCACATGTACAAATATTCCCAGCCTTTGTAATGAAGCTCAAAATTGAGCTCAGGTGCATCCTGTTTTCACTGATCATCCTTGAGATGTTTCTACAGCTTAATTGGAGTCCACCTGGGGGTCTACCAGCAATGTGCGGTCAGGTGAGGCAAGTAAGGCTGTGCCTCACCTGTCATCATGTAAAGAAAAAAATATAAAATGAAAAAATAAATTAAATGGTTTTATTTATCCAGTGATTTGTACTATGAAGTTATTTTAATTTTATCTTCATCAGTTTTGGATTATTTTTATTCAAAATCGCTGAATTCACACTTAGCGATCAAATACTGAGAAGAGACGTACGGTGAGGCAGCAGCCAGCCGTGCCTCACCTTGGATTGCGTAATCACTTGGCATAGCTAAAAGGTTTGCTTCAGACAACAGATGACCCGTTCTTTTTAAACAAAGTGGGACACGCATAAAGTCTGGCTATGTGGATGTCCAGTAAGAAACTGCCTTTTTCTACCTGCTTTTCTCAACTTGTGACAATGTCTGGATTTAGATGGGATATTGTGGCCTAAAGAATTTACAAGGAAGTCTCATCAAACACGAGTAGTCGACTACTCACATTCAAAGCCAGAACAGCCTCCAAACATAAAGTCGGAACAGGACTGATGAAGGACAACTTTCTTCCCTTGCAGTGATCTCCACTGAGACAGAGAGACTTTTAAAACTGAAGGAAGATAAGGTAAACTTCCACAAGCAAGTCATTGATGCTTTTGTTCAGAAGGAGCGGCACATGGACTTCATTTATAAGTAAAGGTAAGACCATAATGTGTTTTTTTTTTGGTTTTTTTAATTAAATGTGCTTTTTTGTGTGCTACATTTTGTATGTGTAAAGAACGCTGATATGAGATTCTAAACATAACCAGCTAATTTCTGCCAATCAAATGGTGAATAAGAATACTCTGTGGGGTTTATATGTTTGTAAATCTGATTGTGATGAAATCAGTGCCTCATCAGCCGTGAACTTCATCGCACGTCACTGCTGTCTATGTATAAGGTCCCACAGTTGACAGTGCATGTCAGAGCAATTAAAGCAAGAACTCATAGGAATGGTCTGTAGATCTCCGAGACAGGACTGTCTCGAGGCACAACGCTGCTTTGAAGGTCACAATGAGCACAGTGGCCTCAATCATCTATAAATGGAAGAAGTCTGGATCCACCAGGATTCTTCCTAGAGCTGGCCGCCCGTCTAAACTGAGCAATCAGGGAAGAAGGGCCTTAATCAGGGAGAAAACTGGTTGGAGAAGGCTATGGGGATGTCAGTGTTTCTCCTGTTTCCAGCAAATAGATGGTTAGTTTCAAAGATGGGGATGGATGGTGGTTCTGTGGTGTGGTGGATGCGGCAATAAGTCCTACCACTGCATACGCCCAGGCTTGACTTGATTCTCATCACCACAGTCTTGACTGATAGTCATTATCCATCAATCAAATATGATTGGTAGCTTTATTATCTCTGCCAACATAGTTGGAGGAGGTTATGTTGTCACACCTGCATGTTTGTTTGTTTATTTTTTTTGTGTAGAGCCCACAATTTTTCATATGTCATTACAAGATTTTTCCTGAAGATTCAAATCAATTTTATTTATATAGCGCCAAATCACAACAAACAGTTGCCCCAAGGCGCTTTATATTGTAAGGCAAAGCCATACAGTAATTACTGAAAAACCCCAACGGTCAAAACGACCCCCTGTGAGCAAGCACTTGGCGACAGTGGGAAGGAAAAACTCCCTTTTAACAGGAAGAAACCTCCAGCAGAACCAGGCTCAGGGAGGGGCAGTCTTCTGCTGGGACTGGTTGGGGCTGAGGGAGAGAACCAGGAAAAAGACATGCTGTGGAGGGGAGCAGAGATCAATCACTAATAATTAAATGCAGAGTGGTGCATACAGAGCAAAAAGAGAAAGAAACACTCAGTGCATCATGGGAACCCCCCAGCAGTCTAAGTCTACAGCAGCATAACTAAGGGATGGTTGAGGGTCACCTGATCCAGCCCTAACTATAAGCTTTAGCAAAAAGGAAAGTTTTAAGCCTATTCTTAAAAGTAGAGAGGGTGTCTGTCTCCCTGATCCGAATTGGGAGCTGGTTCCAGAGGAGAGGAGCCTGAAAGCTGAAGGCTCTGCCTCCCATTCTACTCTTACAAACCCTAGGAACTACAAGTAAGCCTGCAGTCTGAGAGCAAACGCTCTATTGGGGTGATATGGTACTATGAGGTCCCTAAGATAAGATGGGACCTGATTATTCAAAACCTTATAAGTAAGAAGAAGAATTTTAAATTCTACTCTAGAATTAACAGGAAGCCAATGAAGAGAAGCCAATATGGGTGAAATATGCTCTCTCCTTCTAGTCCCCGTCAGTACTCTAGCTGCAGCATTTTGAATTAACTGAAGGCTTTTCAAGGAACTTTTAGGACAACCTGATAATAATGAATTACAATAGTCCAGCCTAGAGGGAATAAATGCATGAATTAGTTTTTCAGCATCACTCTGAGACAAGACCTTTCTAATTTTAGAGATATTGCGCAAATGCAAAAAAGCAGTCCTACATATTTGTTTAATATGCGCATTTAATGACATATCCTGATCAAAAATGACTCCAAGATTTCTCACAGTATTACTAGAGGTCAGGGTAATGCCATCCAGAGTAAGGATCTGGTTAGACACCATGTTTCTAAGATTTGTGGGGCCAAGTACAATAACTTAAGTTTTATCTGAGTTTAAAAGCAGGAAATTAGAGGTCATCCATGTCTTTATTTCTGTAAGACAATCTTGCAGTTTAGCTAATTGGTGTGTGTCCTCTGGCTTCATGGATAGATGAAGCTGGGTATCATCTGCGTAACAATGAAAATTTAAGCAATGCTGTCTAATAATACTGCCTAAGGGAAGCATGTATAAAGTGAATAAAATTGGTCCTAGCACAGAATCTTGTGGAACTCCATAATTAACCTTAGTCTGTGAAGAAGAGTCCCCATTTACATGAACAAATTGTAATCTATTAGATAAATATGATTCAAACCACCGCAGCGCAGTGCCTTTAATACCTACGGCATGCTCTAATCTCTGTAATAAAATTTTATGGTCAACAGTATCAAAAGCAGCACTGAAGTCTAACAGAACAAGCACAGAGATGAGTCCACTGTCTGAGGCCATAAGAAGATCATTTGTAACCTTCACTAATGCTGTTTCTGTACTATGATGAATTCTAAACCCTGACTGAAACTCTTCAAATAGACCATTCCTCTGCAGATGATCAGTTAGCTGTTTTACAACTACCCTTTCAAGAATTTTTGAGAGAAAAGGAAGGTTGGAAATTGGCCTATAATTAGCTAAGATAGCTGGGTCAAGTGATGGTTTTTTAAGTAATGGTTTAATTACTGCCACCTTAAAAGCCTGTGGTACATAGCCAACTAATAAAGATAGATTGATCATATTTAAGATCGAAGCATTAATTAATGGTAGGGCTTCCTTGAGCAGCCTGGTAGGAATCGGGTCTAATAGACATGTTGATGGTTTGGAGGAAGTAACTAATGAAAATAACTCAGACAGAACAATCGGAGAGAAAGAGTCTAACCACATACCGGCATCACTGAAAGCAGCCAAAGAGAACGATATGTCTTTGGGATGGTTATGAGTAATTTTTTCTCTAATAGTTAAAATTTTATTAGGAAAGAAAGTCATGAAGTCATTACTAGTTAAAGTTAAAGGAATACTCGGCTCAATAGAGCTTGACTCTTTGTCAGCCTAGCTACAGTGCTGAATAGAAACCTGGGGTTGTTCTTATTTTCTTCAATTAGTGATGAGTAGTAAGATGTCCTAGCTTTACGGAGGGCTTTTTTATAGAGCAACAGACTTTTTCCAGGCTAAGTGAAGATCTTCTAAATTAGTGAGACGCCATTTCCTCTCCAACTTACGGGTTATCTTTAAGCTACGAGTTTGTGAGTTATACCACGGAGTCAGGCACTTCTGATTTAAGGCTCTCTTTTTCAGAGGAGCTACAGCATCCAAAGTTGTCCTCAATGAGGATATAAAACTACTGACGAGATAATCTATCTCACTCACAGAGTTTAGGTAGCTACTCTGCCCTGTGTTGGTATATGGCATTGGAGAACATAAAGAAGGAATCATATCCTTAAACCTAGTTACTGCGCTTTCTGAAAGACTTCTACTGTAATGAAACTTATTCCCCACTGCTGGGTAGTCCATCAGAGTAAATGTAAATGTTATTAAGAAATGATCAGACAGAAGGGGGTTTTCAGGGAATACTGTTAAGTCTTCAATTTCCATACCATAAGTCAGAACAAGATCTAAGGTATGATTAAAGTGGTGGGTGGACTCATTTACATTTTGAGCAAAGCCAATCGAGTCTAACAATAGATTAAATGCAGTGTTGAGGCTGTCATTCTCAGCATCTGTGTGGATGTTAAAATCGCCCACTATAATTATCTTATCTGAGCTAAGCACTAAGACAGACAAAAGGTCCGAAAATTCACAGAGAAACTCACAGTAACGACCAGGTGGACGATAGATAACAACAAATAAAAGTGTTTTTTTGGGACTTCCAATTTGGATGGACAAGACTAAGAGTCAAGCTTTCAAATGAATTAAAGCTCTGTCTGGGTTTTTGATTAATTAATAAGATGGAGTGGAAGATTGCTGCTAATCCTCCCCCTCGGCCCGTGCTACGAGCGTTCTGGCAGTTAGTGTGACTCGGGGGTGTTGACTCATTTAAACTAACATATTCATCCTGCTGTAACCAGGTTTCTGTAAGGCAGAATAAATCAATATGTTGATCAATTATTATATCATTTACTAACAGGGACTTAGAAGAGAGAGATCTAATGTTTAATAGACCACATTTAACTGTTTTAGTCTGTGGTGGAGTTGAAGGTGCTATATTATTTTTTTCTTTTTGAATTTTTATGCTTAAATAGATGCAGACAGATAAACAGATTCATGTCCTGATAGGCAAGAACTGATTCAATTTTCAAGATCATAGGTCAAAGGACAAAGTGAGGAAACAAATCATGTAAAAAGCCCTATCCTTAACATTTTCAAAAATTCATAACACTGTCAAAAAACATCAAATCTCTTTCATTTTTCAGTAGGATGAAAAGTCAGTCAGTAGGATGGTATCCTTTACTGACTGACAAAGTTTGATCTGGATCTGATCCAGATTACAGATTTTGTGGCCATTTAAATTTAATGCTGAAAACCCCATTTAATGTATATTTTAACATCATATCTTAATCAAGTGTACCCCAGTCACTCTCATATTTAAAGGTGAGGTGCAGACTGGCACTCACTATTGACTGAGAGTTTGATCCAGATTGTGGATTTTGTGGACATTTGAATTTGAATTTAATATTGAACATTGGTGTACATTTTGCATTATATCCCAATCAAAAATGCCTCAATCACTCTCATTTGTGACAATGAGGTGCAAACTGGCACTCTCAATGAATAGACTAAGTTTGATTCACATTTAATCCATATTATTTGTAACAGGACTTTGACCTTGAAAATTTTTTCCAAGATAATAATGTGGAAATGGAAAGTAGTGTTAGCGGAGGTTTCCGCTCTACGAGCGAGGAACTCTAGTCTCGCACTATATTCATTATTTGTTAGTTACATAAATGATGTGTATGTTGTTTCTGATTGGATAAACCTTAAATTTTCTGCTGAATTTGCACACTTGGTCATACAGTGCTATACAGGTCACTTATAAAACAACTTAAAGTGATGACAAAGTCATTGGATGTTATCTAGAAATCTGATTTGAGGACTAACGTCGCCTATGAGCTGTAAGAACAGGTGTCTGGTTCTGTTCATTGTTCAGATGAAGGGAGGGATGTGAAATCAAAAGAAAGGGGTGAAGAGAGACAGAGGTGAGGACAGAGATCTCCTTTCATCTGGGTTCTTTGATGGCAGCCACAATCACATCTATAATACACAACTGATAGCCAGTGACAGCAACAGAACACGAAATGCAGCAAAAGGAAAAGCAAAACAAACATTATTGCTATTCAGATACATTCAGCCATACAGATGTCATGTTTTGCCATCCAAAAGAGCTAGATCTACCCACTGACTGAATACTGAAAATACAACTAACTCAACTGCAGTATAAACTCTCATTCTCTTAATCGTTAATTTTTAAATTTCAATGAGTACAACTGCATTCCACTCATTCAAGTAACAGTGAACAGGTATGAAATTTTAGCAGATACTTCTGTCTAAAAGTGAAATTCTGTCACACCTTTAGTGATATACTTCAAGAGCATTACAACATTTATGTACTGAAAAGCCAACAGAGACAAAATATTGCAAATCAAAAAAGATTGATATTTCCTGAGATACAGCTTTTTATACGTATCCACAGATAGGAACTGAGAACTGGCACCAAATTTTTCAGTCCATTGGAAGCATTTGCATTGGATGTAATTAAGTGCCACCATGCTTTTCTGACAGTGTTGCAAAAACTCATTTGTCATGACATTAGATCATTTGACATCCTGACATGAAACTCTGTATCTAGCAACAAGGAAAATAGATGCAGTGATGCTGTAACTCTTTGTAAATCAACATTTTACCACACAGGAAAAATGATCAGGAATCGATAAACAACTGGACAGTTAATCAAAATCGAGAATGGCATTGATAGTTAAAATCTCACCAATTCCCCTCGCTATACATACTGCCAACAATTTCTGACCCGAAACAGCACCAATGAATTTCAAATAGTATGTCTGACACAAGTAACATATGTGCTAATGCAACTACAGACTATGGCCTTTACAGGAGAACTCAGCGGCTTTATTAATTCATATTATTTAAACATCGGACAACGTCTTATCATTCAGGACCATGGGCAAATGTTCCTTGTTTTCATTGTTCATTAAGTTCTTCTTAAAAATGAAAACCTAAGTTTATGTCATAATTTACTGTGTCACATTTCCCATTCTCCATGTGCTAAACTTGTGACAAATCAACATGGAGATCCATTTTGGGTGTGCATGGCAACCCTCATGCAAAAAGGGAAAAGCAGAAAGAACTTCCTTACTTACTAAATGTTTCACATTCAAACTGTCCAGAAACATATTTATAACTATTTCATTCATATACTTTCAAAAATAAAGTCATAATGTGAATGCAGGTTTCCAGGGAAAAAAAAAAAAAAACAAGAAAATTTGGATTGAGGGGGGGATTTAAATCCCCTCTATCAAAGTAAAATATGAAATACTGCATCCCTGTGGTCTCATTAATAATAACAACAATACAATGTTATTAAAATTTAGAAATGAAACACAACATTAAATTTCTATTTTTGTTAAGAGAAGGCACCATATACATCGAAATCCAAAACTTTCTCAGAGGAGGCCCACCAACATCATCTCCCCTTTCCGTAATGAAACCCCTGGTTAGAACGCTAACATAGCCAGACTAAACAGCTATCTATGGGGCAAGCTTCAAACCTCAATGTAAATGACTCCTTGTCACCACAAAACAGGTGCAAATGTCATCCAAAGTATCTAATAGCATGAAGAGGATCCCTACAGACCTAAAAGTATGCATATTTTGCAACATGTGCATGTTTGGTAAACATTCACACATTTAACTCTACACTATTCACAGTGTTCTTAGTATTGAATGTCTCACCTTTACTCCTCCAAACATACCTCTGGACAATACAGCCAACTCTAGAGCCGCATTCATGACTCAGTGTCACCAGATGTAAACAGAGACACATGTCAATTTTCATGATTACACAGTAACAGCACTTTGGAAATTTTATAAACAACAAATGGGACAAATAACATGCGTCGCTTGTTTTTATTCTACCCGAGAAGCTACAGCATCTACTTTAAGTCTTCCTGTGTGGTTTAGGGTAAGACTGGGTAATCAACCACAGCAAACTGATCAGTGGGTGTGTGCTGCAAGCCAATCTGAGTGCATGTAACCCTGCACCATCCAAAACCCTGAGTGGAACATACCAACACACTCGTCGCCTGTCACACACACAGCATGTCTAAGTAAGACATGACACTCAGTTGTTATCTTACGTTTCCTGATGGTGATACTGACCTGACCACACCTGACCCCTTTGCTCCTTGTTATGAGATCAATATAAAAGGGCTTGTCAGTTCGTTTTCCAATATTTTAAAATTAACTTGACGATGGCTGTGCAAACTCTGTTCTCAACAGGAAGCCCTAATTCATAATTATAAAAATGTGTAAATCAATGCTGTGCTTATTCAGTCCAACGTACTGAATAAGCACCATTTCAAAAATAGTATGAGTTTGTAAACAACATTTCAGTATAAGATATAAGTTGTAACCTGAAAACTACCTTGACCTCGGAGGTTACGAATGTTTTCACATGTGACTATTTGTTGGAATCTTGACAGGATTATTCAAACACTACTGATCCCATTACCCCTAAATTGATGAAAGAGTTGGATATAACCCCAAACAAAAACAAATAAACTTAATGATAACTTAAATTTCACAAAACTTGTACCTGTGTTTGTCTATTCTGGGTTGGTTGTACATTTCGGAGTGGTTCTGCAAAAATCTCAAACCCAGTAAACTTAAAATAAATAAACAAACAAATAAATAATAAGACAAGTAATATTTAAGAAGTTAGTTCTGTAGAGGCACGGAGGTCCATCAGCTGGTGCTCATCGCTGGATATTGGAGCATGAAGCACATGTAAACGTACAACTCCCCCTGGCTAGGACTCTGCCACTAAACCACAAGTTACTTCCCAAGCCAAGACTAGTACCCATTTACGGCTGGGTCGACTGGGAAGATACAAACTAAATGTCTTGCCTAAGGACACAGACATGTAGCCTGAAAACCACACAGAGACTCAAACCCCAATTTGGGCCACACAATTAACAGTTATCAGGGTTCTCCCCAGAAATTTTTAGTATAGTGGTGCTGTTGGCCCAAAGAGGTTGTCCAGGGCATGTCATTGTTGCATGATTGTCATGGCAACAGAGGCACCATTTCTACATTGCTGAATGTGCCTTTCACACATTCTTTCACAAGGTGGGGGATTTAGCAAATGTTAACAGAAATGGAGAGTTTTCACTTGTAAAATGAGGTACCAGTACATGATAATTTAGTTGATGAGTTCACAAAACATGTGTTGTCACCATCACGTTACTATTGTTTAATCGTTGTAAGAGCGTTTGTATTTGTCACTGATTTTCTACGGTAACCGGGCTTCAAACATGCTGCAGCAGATAGCCCAAAGCAAGCAAACACCTGCACATTCAGAACCAGGCCGGAAGAGCACCTGGCTCGAGCGGAGAGGGAGCTTCCCATCAGTCAGGCGTGCGGTAACAGACGGTGGCAGCAGTAGACACCAACAGCATTTGGAGGAAAAGTGCTTAATCAGTGAAGTCCCACAAAAACAATGCAAGAAGGATATTATTATTGTTTTTCCTTTACACGAGGGACCGTAATTTCAGCTTGCTGGTGAGCCGTAACAGTGGCAGCATCTGGAGGAACAATGTTTAATCAGTCAAGTCCTACAATATTCTCCATCCCACACAGAAGATATTATTATTATTTTTCATTTACATGAGGGAATGTAACTTCAGTTTACGAACGGGTGAAGCGAGAGATATTAATGGTCCAATCCACGTATGAGAGCTGTTGTGGGCCACCCCACAAAAAAGGCATTTTAATGAGGAACGAATAAAAACTGTCCGGTGTGAGATGGCGGACAATTCATGTTTCTTGCCCACAACAATAGACATGAGTCACGTTAGCAACTTTAATCAGCAGAAAGGTGAGTTATGATTGATATCTCAAGGTCAAGGTCAACTTTATTGTCACATTAGGGAAATTTGTCTTGGGCATTGCGCTACATTATTGCTTCACATGCCAGAGAACAATTAAAAAGGACACAAATCACATCACATACCAGGTCTGTTAGAAAACTATCGGACCTTTTTATTTTTTTTCAAAAACCTGATGGATTTGAATCACGTGTGCTTGCATGAGCAAACCTTGAACCTTCGTGCGCATGCGTGAACTTTTCCACGCCTGTCGATTTCATAATTTTCTGGTAAGCAGCCTTTGTGTGAGGTGTGTGTCGTGCGCTCGGCGTTTTTTCATTCCAAGGAAAAAGATGGAACAACTGGAGCAGCGCCACATCAAATTTTGCCAGAAACTGGGCGACAGCCAGGTGGAAACCATTCGGATTATTCAGACGGCTTTCGGTGACGATCCTATGGGCATCACACAGATTAAGGAGCGGTACAACCGGTTTAAAGACGTCCGCACAATGGTGGAGAGCACGCCACGCTCCGGTCGGCCATCAACACGCTGAAATGACCAGATCATTTCAAAGTGAACGCTGTGGTGATGCGGGACCGTCATGTGACTATCTGAAAATTGCGGAAGAGGTGGACATCAGCACTTTTTCGGTACATTCCACTGTGAAAGAAGATTTTGCCATGAAAAGAGTGGCGGCAAAATTCTTTCCCGAAGCTTCTGACGGCGGAGCAGAACCGCCTTCGTGTTGAAGTCTCACAGGACATGTTGTGACATGCCCAGCTTTTCCACAATTTCTCGGATAGTCACACGACTGAAAAGTCACCAAAAGCCGTCTGAATCATCGGAATGGTTTCCACCTGTCGCCCAGTTTCTGGCAAAATTTGATGCGGCGCTGCTCCAGTCGTTCTGTCTTTTTCCTTGGAATGAAAAAACGCCGAGCGCACTACACACGTCCCACACAAAGGCTGCTTACCAGAAAATGATGCAATCGACAGGCGTGGAAAAGTTCAAGCATGCGCACGAAGGTTCAAGGTTTGCTCATGCAAGCACACGTGATTCAAATCCATCGGGTTTTTGAAAAAAATAAAAAGGTCCGATACTTTTCTAACAGACCTCATAAAACACAAGAATTAAAATCTAGACTAAAATCAGGAAATACATTACAATGACAACACAGAGACATTCAACTATTTAAAGTGCTAAGAAAAGTGCCAGGTGCTAAAGTGCTGATGTTTGCTGCACGTTGTTCTATTGCACTAGTTGCTTGCATTGTTTAGCAGTTTGATAGAAACTGGAACAAATGATAATTTGAGGCGATTTGTTTTACACTTTGGTATACGAAATCTTCTTCCTGAAGGGAGAAGTTCATATTCTGAGGATTGTCAAAACAAAAAAAAAAAAACATTGCGAGATGACTGCTGTGGTGGCAGTATAACAGCGCAGAGTTGTTGTTCCATTGTCTGGAGAGAACCCTGGTTATACAGTGGTTAGTTATAAAACAATATCCTGGTCTGGAATACAAACCATTCATTTTTGAGGTGGACAAGCGTTTTTCCTTTCTTGAAGACAGGGTGTTCTGACCTTTACACTCTAATGACTGTACTTCTAGTTTGTTTTGTGTAATATATAAAACTTTTTTTCTTGCTGTTCTAATTTAACTCACTTGTCCAACTGTACGAAATTACAGAGGTGGCAGGAAAAAAAAAAACTACTCCTCACTTCTTTCTTTTTGCCTCTTTGGAATGGTATAATCATTCAATTAGTAAATATGACACAACTGGAAATGTATATTTATGTTCAACAGATTCAAATTAATCACTGAATCCAGCTCATTTCACACATGCCCAGTACATAATTAGGGAGGAGGATCAGCCATCTTTTTCAGTTTGTCAATGAGGAATATACAACAAACTGAGATCATCGTAAGCAATAGTTTAAACAAATACACAATGTAGACTGGGAAGGATCTGGAATGGATTTGTTTGATGCTGAAGTAGACTTTAGCCCTAGTCACACCCTATATCAACAAACATTTGTGTCAATCAGAATAATAGTGTGAGGGAAACAACCTGTAATAATAATAATAAAAAAAAACCTGAAATAAAATTACATTTTTTTTCTTGGAAACTAGTTTTGTACAAACTATTAGCTGTCCAAATGACACTGGATTTTAAGTGCATTCATTCATTTGACTCAGAGGCAGAGCACCCGACCTTCTTGGAGACCCTGGGAGGGGTACTAGATAGCGCTCCGACTGGGGACTCCACTGTTCTCCTGGGGGATTTCAACGCCTACGTGGGCGGCGACAGTGAGACCTGGAGGGGGGTGATTGGGAAGAACGGCCTCCCCGATCTGAACCCGAGTGATGTTCAGTTGGTGGACTTCTGTGCTAGTCACAGTTTGTCCATCACGAACACCATGTTCGAGCACAAGGGTGCCCATAAGCGCACGTGGCACCAGGACACCCTGAGCCGGAGGTCGATGATCGACTTTGTAGTCATATCATCTGACCTTCGGCCACGTGTCTCGGACACTCGAGTGAAGAGAGGGGCTGAGCTGTCGACCGATCACCACCTGGTGGTGAGTTGGATCCGCTGGGAGGGGAGGAAGCCGGTCAGACCTGGCAGGCCCTAACGTATCGTGAGGGTCTGCTGGGAACGACTGGCGGATCCCTCTGTCAGCGAGGTCTTCAACTCCCACCTCCGGGAGAGCTTCTCCCAGATCCCGGGGGAGGTTGGAGACATGGAGTCCGAGTGGACCATGTTCTCCACCTCCATTGTCAAGGCGGCTGCTCGTAGCTGTGGTCACAAGGTCTCTGGTGCCTGTTGAGGTGGCAATCCACAAACCCAGTGGTGGACGCCAGAAGTAAGGGATGCCCTCAAGCTGAAGAAGGAGTCCTACTTGTCTTTGTTGGTAGGTGGGACTCTGGAGGCAGCTGACAGGTACCGGCAGGCCAAGCGTGCCACAGCCTGTGCGGTCGCAGAGGCAAAAACTCGGGTCTGAGAGGAGTTCGGGAAGGCCATAGAGGAGGACTATTGGTCGGCCTCGAAGAAATTCTGGCAAACCATCCGACGCCTCAGGAGGCGGAAGCAGCTCTCCACCAGTACTGTCTACGGTGCAGGTAGGGAGCTGTTGACCCTGACGGGGGATGTTGTCGGGCGGTGGAAGGAATACTCCTTCAAGGAATACTCCTCAATCCCATCGTCACGTTTTCCAAAGAGGAAGCAGAGACTGGGGACTCAGAGGTAGACTCATCCATTACCCAGGCCGAAGTCACCAAGGTGGTTAGAAAGCTCCTCGGTGGCAAGGCTCCTGGGGTGGATGAAATCCATCCTGAGTACCTTAAATCTCTGGATGTTGTGGGACTGGCTTGGCTGACACGCGTCTGCAACATCGCGTGGTGGTTGGGGACAGTGCCTCTGGATTGGCAGACCGGAGTGGTGGTCCCTCTGTTTAAGAAGGGGGACCGGAGGGTGTGTTCCAACTACAGGGGGATCACACTCCTCAGCCTTCCCGGTAAGGTCTATTCCAGAGTACTGGAGAGGAGAATTCGACCGATAGTCAAACCTCGGATTCAGGAGGAGCAGTGTGGTTTTCGTCCTGGTCGCAGCACACTGGACCAGCTCTACACGCGCCATCGGGTGCTCGAGGGTTCATGGGAGTTTGCCCAACCAGTCCACATGTGCTTTGTGGATCTGGAGAAGGCGTTTGACCGTGTCCCTCGGGGCACCCTGTGGGGGGTGCTCCGGGAGTACGGGGTCTGGGGTCCTTTGCTAAGGGCTATCCGGTCCCTGTACGACCACAGCAGGAGCTTGGTTCGCATTGCTGGTAGTAAGTCAAACCTGTTTCCAGTGCACGTTGGCCTTTGCCAGGGCTGCCCTTTGTCACAGGTTCTGTTCATTATCTTTATGGACAGAATTTCTAGGCGCAGCCAGGGTGTAGAAGGGGTCTGGTTTGGGAACCACAGAATCTCGTCTCTGCTGTTTGCGGACGATGTGGTTCTGTTGGCTTTGTCAAATCAGGACCTTCAGCGTGCACTAGGGCGGTTTGCAGCTGAGTGTGAGGCGTCCAGGATGAAAATCAGCACCTCCAAATCCAAGGCCATGGTTCTCGATCGGAAAAAGGTGCTTTGCCCTCTTCAGGTCGGTGGCGTGTCCTTGCCTCTAGTGGAGGAGTTTAAGTATCTCGGGGTCTTGTTCACGAGTTAGGGACGGATGGAGCGTGAGATTGACAGACGGATCAGTGCAGCATCTGCAGTGATGCGGTCGCTGTATCGGACTGTTGTGGTGAAGAGAGAGCTGAGTAGGGGGCACAGCTCTCGATTTACCGATCGATCTACGTTCCGATCCTCACCTATGGTCATGAGATTTGGCTCATGACCGAAAGAACAAGATCGCGAGTACAAGCGGCCGAGATGAGTTTCCTCCACAGGGTGGCTGGGCGCTCCCTTACAGATAGGGTGAGGAGCTCGGTCACTCGGGAGGAGCTCGGAGTCAAGCCGCTGCTCCTCCACGTCGAAAGGAGCCAGTTGAGGTGGCTCAGGCATCTTTTCCGGATGCCCCCTGGACGCCTCGCTGGAGAGGTGTTCCGGGCATGTCCCACTGGGAGGAGGCCCCGGGGAAGACCCAGGACACGCTGGAGGGACTACGTCTCTCGGCTGGCTTGGGAACGCCTTGGGGTTCCCCCGGAGGATCGGGGGGAGGTGTGTGTGGATCGGGAGGTCTGGGCGGCTTTGCTTGAGCTGCTGCCCCCGCGACCCGACTCCGGATAATGTGGAAGAAAATGGATGGATGGATGCAAATCAACCACAGCAACAACATTATTCACCCCATCACCATGAAAATACCAGAGAGAGAGAGAGAAAGAATGAATAAATCTATCTTACATCTCTCCAAGGGTACTTGGTTTGAGCCACAATGCCAGGGTGACAGATCCCAAAGGCCCCAGTTTCTGTGAAGGGGGAGAGACCAGACACAAATCCGGTCCTGGCTGAAATATTACACTCCTGAAACCAGTAGAAACTTCCTCTGAAGTAGTAGCTCTATACTCAGCATCAGTCTGAAAACCAGGATGAGTGTCATTGGTGTCTTCAGGGGCACAGGAACCTCTGGTGAAAGACAGTTTATGTATTTGGTTAATAATGTCTTTGCAAAAGACCTTAAAAATGTGTGATTAGTGCCTTTAATAACAGGACGGTTATATGCCAAAATATCATACAAATGTTCTCTTATACAAGACTGAATTACCATTTACAATAACTCTAATGTATTATAGGCTTTTTAACATTACAGCTTGTAGCTGGTGTGTTTTTGTACAGCCTCATAGAAGTCATAATAAATCACATTTACTGTCACGCTCCAGCAGTACCTGTGTGCAGAGAGCAGCAGAGGAGCATAAGGAGGCGAGGAGGCTCTATGGGGACACTCCTGGACACAAAAGACCTGAGAGCATCTCAGCAGCTCAGCCTGGGAGGAGGGTGACTGGCAGTAGCTGCTCCGCTCCGGAATGCCACAGGTGGAACGAGCCGGAGAGACGAAGACAGGCTTAAAGGCGGCAATATTTTCCATCCGTGGAAAATGTCCCTAAGAATGAAGAGGTGCAGTCATTTGATAGTGTTTTCACTATCTGTGTACTGGGACCACAGTGAGAATATTATCCTGGTCTTCTTGGAAATGTTTTCTCGTATAGCTTAACATATTTGTGAACAAGTCTCATAACATAAATACGTATTCACTTCACATTTAAAACCATGGCCAACCATTTTTACCTCTTTCAACTGCAGCATTTGTATACACACTGTTGTGACATCATAAACTCAGTTCTCGAAATACTGGGAGGGTTAAACTAAAATTCTGCCTGAAGTGGGGGAAGGCCGATGCGCAAACAGCCAATATTATGTCTGTCGCAAAGCACATTTCAATAAAATGTCAGATTTCATCACAAATAAAAAAAATAAATCATGAATAACTCACCTGTATGTGTCCATTTTTGTAATTCACCTAACCTGCATGTCTTTGGATGTGGGAGGAAGATGGAGCACCCAAAGGGAACCCACACAAACACAGAGAACATGCAAACCCCACACAGAAAGGTCACAGGTGGGAATCAATCCCATAACCTTCTTGCTGTGAGGCAGCAGTGCTAACCACTAATCCACCGTGTTTAGTTTGTTTAAACTCGCGAGATAGCTTTGGATAACTCAGTGGGGGTTATTTCTTCAGTTGGAGCACTATTCTGGCCCTCTCCTGTGGGAAGAGCCAGAGATTTTAAGAATCTCTACAACTGAGGAATCAGCTTTATCAGCTGGGAATATAAGTCCTTACAATAAATCTCAAAGATTTATTGAATTTCTTCTAATTTGTAACTAATTTTATTGGGTTTCTAATTTTGTGAACTGCCCTCTCCATTTGTTATTTACATAGTGTCCAAGTAAGAAGTTTCATAGCCTTAGCACCTGCTTCATAATACTTTTGTTTTGTAAACAATTTTTTCCCTCATGATATCTCTCATTTTGGATAAGCTTTAATTCAGTCAGTATTTGTACATCTTTCTGAGTTGAGTGTTGAGTTTCTAAGGTCCTCATCTTTAACTAAGTCTAATAATCTTTTTTATTTTTATTTTTTACTACAGGCAATGAAAGCTATAAGTCTACCTCCAAGTACTACCTTCCAAGGATCCCATAAAACATTTGGTAATACTACTCCACTCATCACTCATCTTCAACCGCTTATCCGGGATCGGGTCGCGGGGGCAACAGCTCCAGCAGGGAACCCCAGACTTCCCTTTCCCATGCCACACTGACCACCTCTGACTGGGGATCCCGATGCGGTCCCAGACCAGTGTGGAGATATAATCTCTCCACCTAGTCCTGGGTATTCCCTGGGGTCTCCTCCCAGATGGATGTGCCTGGAACACCTCCCTAGGGAGGTGCCCAGGAGGCATCCTTAACAGATGCCCGAACCACCTCAGCTGGCTCCTTTCAACGCGAAGGAGCAGCGGCTCTACTCCGAGCTCCCCACGGATGACCGAACTTCTCACCCTATCTCTAAGGAAGACATGAGCCACCCTCCTAAAGAAGCCTATTTCGGCCTCTTGTACCCATGATCTAGTTCTCTTGGTCATGACCCAACCCTCATGACCATAAGTGAGAGTATGAATGAAGACTGACCAGTAGATCGAGAGCTTTGCCTTTTGGTTCAGCTCCCTTTTCATCACAACAGTACGGTAGAACTGAACTGTCCCTGCTGCGCAGATTCCCCAGCCAATCTCATGCTCCATTGTCCCCTCACTTGTGAACAAGACCTCGAGGTACTTGAACTCCTTCACTTGGGGCAAGACCATATTCCCTACCCGGAGTAGGCAATCCATCAGTTTCCTGCTGAGAACCATGGCCTCAGATTTAGAGGTGCTGATCGTCATCCTAGCCGCTTCACATTCGACTGCGAACCAATCCAGTGAGTGTTGGAGGTTACCGGCCGATTAAGCCAACAAGACCACATCATCTGCAAAAAGCAGTGATGAGACTCTGAGCCCACCAACCTGGAAACCCTCCCCCCGCCGACTACGCCTCAATATCCTGTCCATGAGTATCACAAACAGAATCACAAACCGAATACTTCAAACTGCTGTTCGGTGCATACGGACAAACAGTCAGAGTTTTCCCCCCACCACCTGAAGGCGCAGGGAGGCGACCCTCTCATCTCCCGGGGTAAACTCCAATGTAGCGGCGCTCAACCAGGGACTCATGAGTATCCCCACACCCGCCCAGTGCCTCACACCCTGGGCAACTCATTAATTTGCAAATATTCCTTTAGTTCTTTCTTTATAAACTCTTTACATTGTTAATCATGTAATATACTGCTGTTCAGTCTCCATAATGAATTCTTCTTTTTTGGTTATCTAAATGCAGTGATACTCTTGAGTGATCAGATACATCTCTGATGCTTATTTTACAGTCAATTATCCTGTGTCTTTCTGCTAAAGCCCCTTTCACACCGCGTCAATGTAGAGTTGCGTAATGCGGCATACAGACTACGCCAACCTTATGCATCCCTATGTGGCGATATGCTGAGGGCTGCAAAGGGGTATGTGAAATAGACGCAAAAAAATTAAGGTCTGTTTTTCTGTTGTATCAAATGCTTATTTCATGCAATAAAATTCTAATTAATAATTTTAAATTCATACAGTGTGATTTTCTGAAAAAAAAAAATTTTTGATTCTGTCTCTCACAGTTGAAGTCTACCTATGATAAAAATGACAGACCTCTCCATTCTTTGTAGGTGGGAAAACGTATAAAATCTACAGCGGATCAAATACTTATTTGCCTCACTGTAAGCAATGTGGAGTGGGTGAAGCAGAGTGACAGAAGGGTATCTACAAGAGTCAAAGGGAAAGTGTTAAAGATGGTACAGAGACCAGCTATGCTGTATGGCTTAGATGTGGTGACACTCACAAAAAGACAGGCAGAGCTAAAGATATGAAGAAGCATATCAGAAGGCCAGCACAACAAAGTGTCCGGGATGACAGAAAAATATGCAGAGGACAGGGTGAGATGGACACATACGATGTGCGGTAGCAACCACTGACAAGAGCAGCTGAAAGAAGAAGACTACTTGAATGCCATATATACCTGTGATGACCCAGCTTGTGGACACAGGCTGAGAAAGAGGAGCAGTAACCAGAAGTCACAATACCACTTCATCCCTTTTGTCAGGGTTTTCTCCCTCCCTTCAGTGATGTGTTTCCAGACAAACAGACATTGTAAAGCAAGCCAGCCTTTCCTTTTTTCATTCTTTTCTCCCATTGCTTGGTTCCATCTCCATTCTGTAACTGACAAAAATGAGACAGCCATGTTACTTTTGTGACAGACAGTACACATTCAATCCTTTAAATTTTCACTTAAACTTTTTTTAGCCCGTTATTGTAATGATTCCTTCAGAGACATTACTTCTCCTTTCCTGTGCTGCATATTTGCCTCTTTCTTTGCAACTTTAAAATCAATAGTTTTCTGTCATTTTTTCCTGTGTTCAGTCCAACTATGACCCCTCACTCCACAGGTTTCCAGGGACTGCAGCATATTCCCAAGATTCTAGAATATCAGACAAGGGCTTGGGAACATTCCCAGGATGTTCAAGAACCTGGATTTCTTTGGGAAACCTCTCAGCTGCACGTGAATAAGTGATGACTGTCATGGTTTCATGGTTCCTGGGTTACAGGGCCAATTTTTAAACAGGTCAGAGCCCACAAAGCTTAGCTCACTGTAACACAGCCACACACACAAACCACAACCAAAGCCTTCACATGATAGCCAGGATTTCACAATCCCGAGAGGAAGAGAGAAGTGGGAAAAAAAAAAAAAAAAGAGATGTGGTCAGAACCAAAATCCAACATCAGACAAATCAGAGGAGAGAGAAATGCCATGCAGGCTATATTCCCTATCCACAGCCCAAACTATCATGTACAGCTTGATGCTGACACATTGCTCTCATCTTTTCTTAATTTTCCATTGAATTTAACATGCCCTTTCTGGCGTAGCTCATGCCCCCCACGTTTTTAGTGCAACTGAACGGGTTTTCACATTAGGTTTGCTGGAAATTGAGGCTTAGGCCAAAGCTCTCCTCTTTACAATGCAGCTTCAATTTCCCATTTTGTCACACAAAAAGGGGCCAACAATACAGTTTTAAATTACTTCTCGACCAGAATGTTAGATGGGAAGGCTGGCAGTGTGTCTAATAATGGTCAGACTAGCTTATCTGCGTGTATGTGTAATCAGATACAACAACAACAAACAGCTGCTACATGTTTTACCTGTTCTGGTTTTTCACGCGCAGTGTTCAACTCCTCGGCACACCTGCAGCAGATACCTCTCCAGCTGAAAAAAAATACTGTATCCACAGTCCGATAATTAAAAAAAAAAAAATTAATACGGGGGCAGAAAAAGAACACGCTTGAACTTTCCGAGCCTCTTCTCTTTTACATTCACGACACGCGCGGCGCGGCGTTACTAAGCAGATTAGCGAGAGCCGCCATCTGGCAGCGGCGCGAGACAAGCAGCCTGTTGCTCACAAAGTAATAGGACCCAAATGTTACACGGAGCGCACAGCGTTAAAAACAAACCAACAAACAACAAATCAGACACTCGCAACGACTGCGTGTGACAGCAAAGACATTAAAACGTGGTTGAAATAATTACCCCCTGCCTGTGACTTTAGCCCCCTCCTCCCACGCGTCAGATATAAGTGGCAGACACGCTGCTGCCGTCGCCATAGGCAACGGCGATCACAGAGAGCCTCTGGGCAGGACGGATTATTGTGGCATGATATAATTTTAACTTGTTTTACTGAATATACGAGAAGGGAAGAAAAGCAAAACAACCTTGAAATCATGAACTGACAGGGGCGGCTTTCATGTTTCTGGGGCCCCACTCGAAAAGACACACCTGAGCCCCCATCATGTGTTTTAAAAACCAAATAAACAACAGCAATAATAATGACAATTATTATTATTATTATTATCGGCACCACCCTGCACGTGCAGCAAGTACACTAAAAAAATGACTCACTGGATGAACTCAACTAAGTATATTTATTAGATGGAAATCAATCAATCAATCAATTTTTTTTTTATATAGCGCCAAATCACAACAAACAGTTGCCCCAAGGCGCTTTATATTGTAAGGCAAGGCCATACAATAATTACGTAAAGCCCCAACGGTCAAAACGACCCCCTGTGAGCAAGCACTTGGCTACAGTGGGAAGGAAAAACTCCCTTTTAACAGGAAGAAACCTCCAGCAGAACCAGGCTCAGGGAGGGGAAATCCAATCCAATGAGTCAGTTTTTTGAGTGTATTGTAATTGTGTGTGTGTGTGTGTGTGTGTGTGTGTGTGTGTGTGTGTGTGTGTGT
Organism: Thalassophryne amazonica; assembly: GCF_902500255.1. Lineage (NCBI taxonomy): Eukaryota > Metazoa > Chordata > Actinopteri > Batrachoidiformes > Batrachoididae > Thalassophryne > Thalassophryne amazonica. Next base: position 75,151,938 of record NC_047104.1, read on the forward strand.
GTGTGTGTGTGTGTGTGTGTGTGTGTGTGTGTGTGTGTGTGTGTGTGTGTGTGTGAATAAAACTCAAAAAAGGACTGGGTGGATTTTCATCAAACCTGGTGGAACTATACTCAACAAAAATATAAACGCAACACTTTTGGTTTTGCTCCCATTTTGTATGAGATGAACTCAAAGATCTAAAACTTTTTCCACATACACAATGGGCCTCATGTATCAATGTTGCGCACTTGTGGCATAAATTTACCTCGTAAACTTGAAATACACCAAAGTCGTCGTGACATGTATCAAGCAGTGCGCACCTGCCCATTTCTGGCGTACGCCTGACGTGATCTTGATAAATGCGGCGGGTGGAAACGATCGTAATTATAATAAACACGCCCATAAATATTCAGACTCCGCTTCAGACACACCCTCATTTTACGACATAGAAGCCGGAAAGACGGCAATGAAAAAGAACTCCACCAATCATGACGCGTGCCAATAGAGCGTCAAAAGCGGCCGTCGTATCAATTGTTTTGTAGTATATAATCAATAAAGTGTTACAGTGGTCCCTCATTAATCGCTGGAGTTACGTTCTAAAAAATAGCCCGTAATACGCGAAACCGCGACGTAGTCAGCGTTATTTTTTACAATTATTATAGACGTTTCAAAGCTGTAAAACCCCTCACTACACAGTTTATACACTTTCATAATCAGGCATGAACATTTTCTCACTTTTCTCTCGTGTGTAAACACTCTCAAAGTTCAAACCTTAGTAGGAAAATAATACCAAACTGTTTTCAGGCCCAAACATTTGTTTGAGAAATAAAAATAGAACGTTTTCCTATAAATAATTATGATGGCATTTAGAACTAACGAATTAATTTTAACAACCAACGAACGAGGTCGGACACATAAAAAATTATTAATAGTGACTCACCAGTATTTCACAGATCGGGCCTCTGCGTCCTGGCGCTGCGCCTTTTTCCACTCACATCTGGCTGCAGCAGGTGTTTGTTTCCGTGTGACAAACACAGTTATGAGTAGTTGTTGGCACTCTTTTCTCTTCTGGGCAACAAGATTCTTATAAACAGATACGCAGAACATAGAACACTGTAAAAAAAGGCATGCAAAGTTGGACTAAATACTCCGCAAGACTCCGAGGCCACGACAGGTGAACCACGTTATAGCGAGGGACCACTGTATTCTCTTTTCACATGTCAATAATTCTTGACATGTGGATATTTGCTCGCTCAATTAATAAGACACGCCTAATCTGTCAGATGTCTTTATTTTTTAAATGTATTTCTGTATTTATTTTATTGTGACAACCGAATGGAGACGACAAAACCTGGTTGCAGCACGGGCGAATTAAGGGAATGACGAAACTACAGTTGTTATTATCAATTTCATTGTCTAAAACGATCACACCACATGAAGTTAAGCTCAGCGCTGCTCTGGCTCCAGGCTTGAAGTCTGGAGAAAAAGGCGAGCAGCGCTTTCCTTCCTGTCAGCGCTGTGGCCACAGATCGTGCTCCATAACAATCCCGCAAAGGCGGGATTTGTATTGATTATTATGGAAAGTGTTATTTATGTAACATATGCATTGATTTGTATAATGGCACTGTTTATCATGTTGATCATCTTCATTTTTATGTGGATTCCAGCGCTGGTTCATTTTGGTGTATAATTTACGCCACCTCTCGACCTGGTGTATATTTTCAGCGCAGCGTACGCCAACGACCACATTGATAAATGCCAAGTAGTGCAGCCGTTTTGGCGTACACCCCATATACGCTCAAATATCACCGTAAGCAACGTTGATACATGAGGCCCAATATCACCATTTCCCTCAAATATTGTTCACAAACCAGTCTAAATCTGTGATAGTGAGCACTTCTCCTTTGCTGAGATAATCCATCCCACCTCACAGGTGTGCCATATCAAGATGCTGATTAGACACCATGATTAGTGCACAGGTGTGCCTTAGACTGTCCACAATAAAAGGCCACTCTGAAAGGTGCAGTTTTGTTTTATTGGGGGGGGGGGGGGGGGATACCAGTCAGTATCTGGTGTGACCACCATTTGCCTCATGCAGTGCAACACATCTCCTTCGCATAGAGTTGATCAGGTTGTCAATTGTGGCCTGTGGAATGTTGGTCCACTCCTCTTCAATGGCTGTGCGAAGTTGCTGGATATTGGCAGGAACTGGTACACGCTGTCGTATACGCCGGTCCAGAGCATCCCAAACATGCTCAATGGGTGACATGTCATATAAAAAATTGATTGATTGATTGATGTCCGGTGAGTATGCCGGCCATGCAAGAACTGGGACATTTTCAGCTTCCAAGAATTGTGTACAGATCCTTGCAACATGGGGCCGTGCATTATCCTGCTGCAACATGAGGTGATGTTCTTGGATGTATGGCACAACAATGGGCCTCAGGATCTCGTCACGGTATCTCAAAATGCCATCAATAAAATGCACCTGTGTTCTTCGTCCATAACAGACGCCTGCCCATACCATAACCACACCGCCACCATGGGCCACTCGATCCACAACATTGACATCAGAAAACCGCTCACCCACACGACGCCACACACGCTGTCTGCCATCTGCCCTGAACAGTGTGAACCGGGATTCATCCGTGAAGAGAACACCTCTCCAACCTGCCAAACACCAGCGAATGTGAGCATTTGCCCCCTCAAGTCAGTTACGACAACGAACTGGAGTCAGGTCGAGACCCCGATGAGGACGACGAGCATGCAGATGAGCTTCCCTGAAACGGTTTCTGACAGTTTGTGCAGAAATTCTTTGGTTATGCAAACCGATTGTTTCAGCAGCTGTCCGAGTGGCTGGTCTCAGACGATCTTGGAGGTGAACATGCTGGATGTGGAGGTCCTGGGCTGGTGTGGTTACACGTGGTCTGCGGTTGTGAGGCTGGTTGGATGTACTGCCAAATTCTCTGAAACGCCTTTGGAGACGGCTTATGGTAGAGAAATGAACATTCAATACACGAGCAACAGCTCTGATTGACATTCCTGCTGTCAGCATGACAATTGCACGCTCCCTCAAATCTTGCGACATCTGTGGCATTGTGCTGTGTGATAAAACTGCACCTTTCAGAGTGGCCTTTTATTGTGGGCAGTCTAAGGCACACCTGTGCACTAATCATGGTGTCTAATCAGCATCTTGATATGGCACACCTGTGAGGTGGGATGGATTATCTCAGTAAAGGAGAAGTGCTCACTATCACAGATTTAGACTGGTTTGTGAACAATATTTGAGGGAAATGGTGATATTGTGTATGTGGAAAAAGTTTTAGATCTTTGAGTTCATCTCATACAAAATGGGAGCAAAACCAAAAGTGTTGCGTTTATATTTTTGTTGAGTGTATTACATGGGTTAGTGTCTCCAGATGTTTAGGTATTGAACAGACTAGTCAAACGGCAAACTCAAGCTTAGGCAACTCGTTGGGTATAATACTTGGGTTTCTGTCTTCAGATGATTAACTTTTGGAATACTTTGGTAGTCTCGAAGCCAAATAAGTTTTATTTATCTCTGAAGCGCCATATTGTGCATCCTGAAAGTATTCACACCTCTTCAATTTTTCCACATTTTGTTATGTTACAGCCTTATTCCACAAGACCAAGAACCCAATGGTCACTCTGTCAGAGCTCCAGCATTCCTCTGTGGAGAGAGGAGAACCTTCAAGAAGAACACCCATCTCTGCAGCAAGGTTGTGAATACTTCTGATTTCTTTGTTTTTTGTCATTATGTCCGCCAAGGACATAATAAAATCATCTGCAGTTATTTATTTATCTGTCTGTCTGTCTGTTAGCAGGCTTACATCAAAACTACTCACCAAATTTGCACCATAGATAGATATTGGGGCATGGAAGATGCCACTGAATTTTGGAGGTGATCCCGATCTGGATTAGCAGATGTCAGAAATCTCTGATTGCTCTTGTTTTTAATAAATTCGCAAAAATAAAAAAAATAAAAAACTTTTGACAAATTCCAGGTGGGTTGCCATGGGCCTTTTACTAAGGAGTGACTTCTGTCACCATACAGGCCTAATTGGTGGATTGCTGTAGAAGTGGAGGTCCTTCTGGAAGGTTCTCCTGTCTCCACAGAGGTATACTGAAGTTCTGAAAGAGTGACTATCAGATTCTTGGTCACCTCCCTGACTCAGTCCCTACTCCTTGCTCACTTTCAAGGGGCAGCCAGCTCTAAGAGGAGTCCTGGTGGATCCGAACGCATTCTATTTACAGTTGATGGAGGCCACTGTGCTCATTGGGACCTTCAAAGCAGCAGAAATGTTTTTGTAACCTTCCCCAGATTTGTGCTTTGAGACAATCTTGTCTTGGGGATCTACAGACAATTCCATTGACTTCATGCTTAGTTTGTTCTCTAACATGCACTGTCAACTATGGGTCCTTATATGTAGTGTGTGCCTTTCCAAATCATGTCCAGTCAACTGAATTTACCCCAGGTAGACTCCAATTAAGCTGTAGAAACGTCTCAAGGATGATCAGTGAAAACAAGATGAACCTGAGCTCAATTTTGAGCTCCATGGCAAAGGCTGTGAATATTTATGTTCATGTGATTGTTTGTTTTTTTATATAAATTTGCAAAAATAAAAAATAAAAATTCACATTGTCATTATGGGGTATTGTGTGTAGGATTTTGAGAAAAAAAAATGAATTTCATCCATATTGGAATTACGCTGTAACATAACAAAATGTGGAAAAAGTGAAGTGCTGTGAATACTTTGCAGATGCAGAGTAGTTGATGTTATCAGGCAGAAAGTATGGTTATTTGATCATGATGAATCACAAATAGGACTTCAAGGCATTAAATGTCTTTTGAAGACATCACATTTTTTGCTGAAATTTTTGACAGTACCTCACTTTGAGCTAAATTTTGTCATCTTATTACTATTTTAACTGTAATCAGACATATATTTCTGAATTCCTGAGTAAATATCACATGAGAACCAACCATCAGGATGTATGGCGCTTCCAACATAAATAAACCTCAGCTGGCTCCTTGACTGAATGCTTAGTTATTATTGTTATTATTGATCATTGGTGTTCAAGTAGCCTCTCAACACTTGGACTCGTTGCACAATTTATGAATAGTAGTACGTTGGACTGTAAACCACAATGGCAACAGCAGGTCCCAGCGTAAGACCCTAGAGTAGAGTACTGAGACTAATGAATTTCCAAACGTAATGTGGCAGCTATTGAGAAAATTGGAACCTGATACAAGCAGCTAATCATAGATGGAGGGCCTATAATTAACCATAGCATCCTCCAAAAACCATGTTATTGTATAATTATTATTAAATAGATGCTTACTTTCAAGAGGTGGGGATGAGCCAGTTGTCTGCTTGGGTGGTTGTCCTCCAGGACCAAAGGCAGTTCCATAGTGTGGTGGAAATGCAATTAAAAAACAAACAATGTATATGCGTGACAATTCTCTTCACGTAACTTCACCATTCCTGTATGTTTGTAAAACAGTTGCCAATAACGTAACACATACGTCTATTCACATTGTGCATACTTTGAGTCTGAAACATTTAAAACATTTGGCACTATCATTTGTGAATCATTTCTATTAATGCATTTTTGTGTTGTTCATCTGCTTTTGCTAAAGAACTCCCCATATTGCAAGTTTCTGATCATTTTCATGAGTCCTTTTAACCACCCTTCTTCCTTCATGTATCTTCTCTTCCCTCCTCCTTCCTTCCACTTCTCTCCTTGCATCTTTGTGTTCCCCTGTACTATCTACCTCTACCCTAGCCCCCAGCCACCTCCCATCTCTTCTTCTCCCCTCCCTTTGCTTCTCTCTGTCTAGTATTGATTAGAAGGCAAACCTCTAATCTCTTTAAGGTCATTAGGAACACTTAATTAAAACCTAGTTAGAATGCCTTTGTTCAACCAAAGCAAATTGCAGCTGTTCAAACGTGATTAGTAAGATAAAAAAAAGTCAGTAGGGGAAAATATGAAAATTATTGGGGAGAAATGTTTACCCAGGTTTAATGCTGTGCATAGTCATAGCGTCTGTTGCTATTGTGAGGTAGCACAAAGTTATTGTGCCATAGATCACAAAAAATAAAAATAAAAATGGGTGAGCGTGATGCATGTCTGGTATTTATACAGTGCAACATTTAGCTACACCTTACATAGGTGGGTTTAAGACATGCGTCTAATCTGCAATGAAAAAACTGAATTAAAAACAACAACAACCAATGAAATCAAACAATAAGTAACAAATAAAATACTTCAACTTACTCCCTTACTGTTTCCCCTCAGGGAGCTTTGGTGGCTGGTTTCTCTGAGTGCACTTTAATGCATTGCATACAAATGTGTTTTCACAACAGAAAACCTCTCACTTGTGCCATCTGTCTAAATAGCAATGCGACATTTTCTGCATATGTGATTAATTAAGTGTCTAAATACAAACCCTTTGTGCATTGTACCCTAGTTTGTGCACAGAAATAACAAAGTGGGTTTGAACACGCCTTGAAACAGAATGTATAAAGATCACCCGTTTGAGTTTTTTTTTTTTTAGCTTATTGTTTCTCAGCAACAACAGCAGTAATAATAAGGGTTGGGGGGAGGTGCTGGAGCCTATCCTAGCCGTCAAAGGGCATGAGGCAGGGTACACCTTAACCCTCTGAGGTCCGAGGGCATTTTTTGGACAGTTCATTCGCCTGGCATAAATGTTTTATTATTGCTGTTAACAGCTCTCCCTGCATCCCACAATCAAGTTTTATGTCTCTTTTTTTCAGGACAACCTGTACTTTCAAAATATATATGCTATAGTTGTGTTTTATAAGTGTAATAAAGGCTTATAATCAGAAATAAAAGGAAAACGTAAAGCGGAAAATAATTTTCCACACACATTTATTCAAAACACACAGCAAACTATAATAAACAACTGTTTTGACACTTTATAAAGGTAATTTGGGCTCTTGTGTGAAAGACTGTACAACAAAAAGGTTCAAACAATAAACACAACTGCACATTTTGAACAATATATAAAATGGTCTATGTGTTTTGTTTGTCTTCATCTCAAAGCAATTTCTGTCTGCTATTACATAAAAGTCACATCACAAACTTCAACTATGAAGTTGACTGTGTGTTTGTTCTCTCCTGCTCTGAAAGCAACATTCACACTTCGAGGCTCATTCAGTTTGAGGAGCAGCCCCTCCCCCTTTCTCCACTGATATGGTAAACAGTGCTTTACGCCAGAGCAAGAGAGCTTGCCACAGGCTCATCCAGTAACATTCACAGGAAAACTAGTCGAGCAATCCTGATACTCACACACTGTTTGAGCACATGAGATTGCATGAGAGGTTTTCCGTCTGCTTGGTCTGCTCACTTTCGCTGTGCGTAATGGCACAGGGTGCATTGGAGCAGCCAGGGGGCTATTCAAACGGGGCAACTAGTAACACATCACTCCTAAAAACAATCTTTGGTGTGTCACGTGAGGTGAATCTGCCCTACGATTGGATTTTGAAAAACCATGTTACGGTGAACCAATTCCGATTGGACACTCACATTGCTCATGTCATCACACAGCTTCTATGAGGAGTACAAAGATGGTGGACAGTGGCTCGAAAGTCCGCAGAGTTAACTTTTCAGCAAAAAAAAAGCAAGTTTCTATCTCATATCATTAAAGTTATTTAGAATTTAGTAAAGCTTGATCTCAGCTGTCGTATATGACTGCGTCGGCCCCAGAGGGTTAAATAGGATGCCAGACTATCGCAGGGCCACATACAGACAAACAAACACATCTGCACACACACACCTATGGCCAATTTTTAAAGTTTCCAGTTCACCTAACATGCAGGTCTTTGGAAGTGGGAGGAAGCCAGAGTTCCTGGAGAACCCATCCAAACACGGAGAGAATATGCAAACGCCATACAGAAAGCAATCCCATGACCTTCTTGCTGTGATGCAAAAGTGCTAACCAATGAGCCACTGTACTGCCCGATAATAATAATCATCATATTAATAATAACAATAATAATAATAATGCAACTGTGTCATTTACTTTACAAGGCAAATCATTAATATATACTTTCACTTCCACAGTTGTTCCCCCATGCATGTGCGCCACATGTACGTACTTATGTGTGTGTATGGTGCACTCATGCATTTCCAGTTCTGTGTGCCTCATCTTCTTGCGGTTTGTTTACATTGAGTCTTCTGTCTAATATCACATGTATAATGTCTGTCATTGATTTCCATGTTATTTTTGCATTTGTGCAAAACATTGCACCCCACATGCACTTCAGTTTGGTTCAGGACAGCTAAACAGAGGACTTTTTGACCTAGGTACAGTAATGTACTCCCTGTGTGCTCTTGAGTTTTATAAAAATTTATTTTTTAGATGTAAAAAGCAAATAACTGACTATTCTAGCACAAGTGCAAAACTAAGTGTCCATCTTTTGTTAAAGTGATGACTTCTCTAAAATCCAACAAAATTATATACTGGATGCTTTACTGTGATTGAACTTGACTTAAAGAACCAAACATTTCCATATCACTGGCATTAATATTTATACCTACAGAGCAAAGTTTGGAACCTTGTTGTTTTTATACATACATCTCTTATTCTTCTCCTTTTTCTGCTTGCATTTTCCTCTAATAGAGTGGAAATTACGTCACACTACTGTGTGATATAATCACCAAAACCTTGTCAGCCAAGAAGACTTTCTTTTTTTTTCTTCTTGTAAAACATTTGCATAGATTTGCAGTGTGTGTCCACATAAAAAAACAAGTCTTACATTGAATGCACTAATTTATTCACAGAGGCTCATTCAATTCTGAAGATTGAAGTGCTATCACACAAACGGGATTAAAACCGGATGGTGATCGCACAATTAATATTGTCTCATTTTCTAAATTACTTATGTATGACTTATATTTGGCTAAATTGTGTTTGCTGGTCTAATAACATTAAGGGTAATATGGTAAATGTAGGCTGTAAATGTATCCTCTCCGAGTCTCCTGAACGGCATGAATATGTATGGAGACATCCGTGGCCCTGTTACTGATTAAGAAAAGTGGAATAAATTGATGGTAAGGTTGTGCATTTTACTTTTTAAAACAATGTGCCATGTTAGACATGATGCACACAAACATGCACACAAAAACACACGCTTAGACATACTTTAAACCTGATGCATTCCACAGTGATTCTATCTGTGGTGAGTTTAAGAACATTATTTAATTGTTATTGATTTTAGATCTCATGGTGTGTGCCTGCATGGATGTGTGTGTGCACATATGTGCAACTGAATTGTACAGCTTACCACCCCAACACTAAAGTATTCTACACAATACTTTTTTTTTGATTGTTTATTTGTCCCTGTGACCCTTAATAGCCGCAATTGAAGATGCTAGGGCCACTGTGGTAGGTCGTTTGTGCACACGTGCAGCTTTTGCGACACCTAGATCTAAAAGTTGAAACCCGGGCAATTTTTGGCTATCCAGAGCTCAGACGTCCGGGTCGTTGCTGTGGGACATTTCTACTGCAGAAATTACAGATTACACTTAAATTTGATCAATCTTTCACAAGAATTCAATTGTAGACTAAGTGTTGGGCATCTGACTGCAAATCGAACACCAGGAAAAAATAAATGATCGACAAGAAAACAGGCCTCCCGAAGCACGGATGACTTCAAAGGGTCATACCATGCTGGAATAGTGCATAATATAATAATAATGCAAGTAGTACAAACCATTCACCATTTTGGATAACGGTTCCACATCTTTGGTATTCCCATTCCTGATCATCATCTTCTCTTACTGGCAGGCCAGTCTCGCCCGCTCTCTCTGCCAAATATAGTAGCTTCTGCTTTCTGTAACCCATGGTCGAAACATTCTTAATCATCCTTTTCTCTGTCTTGGCATTACTTCGACAACCTAAACACAGATTCAAAATGGCGTTGTGGCTTATTGTGGCCGGCCAGGTGCATTGCTAGGTTGGTGGTGCATGCACACAAGCGATCTACCGCAGAACCCCTAATATCTTTGAATGTGGCTCTTGGAGTAAAAGCACCATGACACTTGCACAAATTTGATGCTCGCACTGCCACACAATTCATTGTGCCAATGCATCCCGTTTTGTCCCGCTGGATGCCACGCTTTGTCCTGCTTGATGTGACGCTATAGAAAATAATCATTTCGTACTCAATGACACATTTGCTCTCAGAACTTGGCCGAAGAAACCATTCTCTCATCGTTTCCAGAATCACAGAGAAATTACCGACAGCTGCAGGTTGTCTTGTGCACATGGTGTGGCAGAGAATGCTTTTGGAATCTTGTGTCAAAGGTATTTATTTATTTATTTATTTTTCAGAACTCAGAAGAAGTTTATTGCCATTGCTAATGAACAGGATTCACAGACTAGGAATTTGCTTTGGTATAATGGTGCAACATTAAACAGAGAGCAAGATAAAATGCTAAGATAAAATTAGCATTTTATATATATATATAATATAATGCAACTGTATAACTATAACTATATATATATATAACTATAACTGGTGTGACAGAGGAAGATACAGAGGACAGGGTGAGATGGAAACGATTGATCTGCTGTGGCGACCCCTAACGGGAATAGCCGAAAGACAAAGAAGAAGAATATATATATATATATATATATATATATATATATATATATATATATATTGTAATGGATTTAATACATATTGTAAACAGTTGCATTTGCATTCCTTCTTATGAATTAAGGCCCAGTCCCACTGGCATTTAGGAAGATTTGCGTATGGATTATGCACAAAATTGGCTCATATTCTCCAAACATCCGCAATATCCAGGAAACATGCTTGTATGAGTTGGCTGACACCCGCACACATCCGCAATTATCCGCAGAGGCACGTTTTTCCGTTGCCAGGATGTTTGAGCTGCACAAAATTTTGGTTGCTGATGACATCCGCCTTACATGCTCAATACATACTGAAGCTATGTGCTGTATATCCACCGTTATTCGCTGATATCCACAATTGACAGGGATTTGCGGCTTGGCGGCGGACTGGGACAGAGTGTAAAATGGATATATTGCGTGCCTATCACGTCCACATCATGGACTAAAATAAGTTGTAGCGAATGCATACAGATTGGCCACGGATAAAGCGTTTGGATTATGTCTGCTTTGCAGCTGATTTGCGGACAATCTGTGAATGCATAAACACGTCACATAAACCCAAAGTACTATATGAGGCAGAAAGCGACATACCTGCCAATCAGTGCCAGTCCCGTTGTGGAGATCCCCAAAGACGCAATAGCTGCTGCAATCCAACAACATACTGTAAATTCCCAGCTGCAGAGAAGTCAGCCGTGGATCTCGGTTCTCTTTCAGGAGTTTTATTTAACACCAACGAAAGGAAGAGATGCTGTTTAGCTGCAATTCATGCTGAAATCTCTCTTTTTGAAAAAAAAAAAAACACCATCTCACAACCCCAAGCGGCTTCCCCCCTCCCTAAACTCATGAACAGTTAATCCTTGCATGACAACATGAACATCAACTCTGTGATCAACTTGTCCGAGTCCAGCTATTGCTCCAAAGGCTGTGGTGTTGGTGTGAATAGTGATGCCGAAAGGCCCGAGTGCGCTTCTTTTATGACCTCAATGCAGATGCCATGCACGCGCAACGTGCGCGATAAATTCACAATACATCCGTAATACTAATGTAATGATAATTGCAATGCGTTAGATCTGTTTCCTCAATACATGCATTATACATCTGTGATTGTTCATCATATATTCGCTATATATTATACTTATATATTATATTATATATATTATACTATATATACCCTTAGATAATGTATCTGTAAAATTATGTTCATTCTAGATGTAACATCTCATCATAACTGTTCAGATGCCCTGCTCGCAATGACACGCTTTGACACGCAGTGTTTCCAAATAGGTTGCGCAATGTTCACGACTAGTTCACTAAATTAATGTGTGCCAGAAGCTTTGAACATTTCAAAATTTTCTTTGCACACTGGCACGCAGCCACGCACACACAGTTCACGCACAGTTTGCAACAGTTTATGACAAGTTTACTCATTGGCATGCAAGACTGCATGCCAATGAGTAAACTTGTGCAAGTGTCAAGGTGCCTTAATAGGGTCTAGAAAATGAACAAAAGTCTGTTTATGTTTTGATTTCTTGCCTTTGGCAGCCTCGTTTGTTTAGGGTGGCCAAAGCTGATCCTGAAAACATTAGTATTGTTTTTCCACCAGATGTTCTTCAAAATACAACTCCAGCTACACATTTAGAAACACACACCGCTGGTGGGCCCTCATGCATCAGCTGTTAATATGCACAGATTTGTGCTAAAACTGTGTGTACAAACGTTTCTACCCAAAGTATGGATTTTATCAACTTGTACTTCGACTTAGGAATGTGTGTAAATATGTGCACAGCTCTGACCATGCGTACATACAACATCTAGTGGTAGAACAGGAAAACTGCGACAAGAAAGTGTTGCTGCCATTCTCATGCATTCTTTATTTCCTTCAGTTATTAAGTGCACAATTAGTAATTATGTTAGAAATTTTACATTAAAAAGGTCCACATTATTTTTGCTGGCCAAGTTTCATTTGGAAAGACTGTATCACAATAAATGTGAATGCTGACCTTTTTCTAAATTTTCTAATTTTTTTTTATTTTAGTCTATACATTCACATTTTATAGATCTGAGTTTGATTTTTATTGTTGTATTATTCTTGGTACTGTTTGCATTGTATTTAATGTTATGGTACATTTGATGTCACAGGAGTGCAAAGGCTTGTGGGACCACTCTAATGATAAATAATTGTCAACATTATTCTATTAATTGGAAAGTTTTTTGGTAGCTGTTGTGGTGACAGCATTAAAGGACTTTAATTAAATTAATTAGTTAATTGTTTGCTGGTCCTGCAACCTACATTTTGAAGCAATTTACACCCTTGTCACACCTTGACAATTTAGCCAGTGTATGCCGACTGTATTAAAAACATTGGCATACGCCGGCATACGTCTAATAAGTTATGGGTAAGTTTTGTATAAGTTAAGAGCATGCTGAAGCATGCTGATATACATCGTAGTACACCGAGTACCTCGAAAAATTTTGGGCATGCACAATATTTTCTACGTATGCCAGGGTGTGACTCATGTTCCGCATATGCAGGCTATAAGATGTAGGTAAGTAATATGATTGTTGACACACATTTCTTATAAGTTACTTATAAGTCAAAATACATCGATTAATGCTATCCATTGAAAGCTGCAGTCCTCATGCAAACAGACTATTTCAAATACTAAAAGCATTCACAAATGGAGTAAATATAGAGTGCTAATCTTACCTGTTCATTTGGATTCCTCATCACAACCTGACGAAACCGTATCCACACAAACAGTCCTGATTTTAGAAAACGACATCTGAAAATACTTTAATTCTTTGTCGTGGAAGGAAGTCCTTCGGTCGTATTTCTGCTCCAGGTGCATTTCTCAGCCTCAACCAGAGAACGTTGGCACTTTGCACCACAAGACAATTAATTTATTTTAAAAGTTGAAAGAGTCACAGCACCTCATTCAGCAGCTGTTGAGATCTCTGGTTCCGGATGTTACGGCTGGGGAACACGTACCGCGTTTGGACGGATACGGCCTTACAACTGTCCACTGTGATGTGTTTGTCTGCTTGCTGTTCTCACATGGAAATACATAAAAATATATATCGCTGTTGCGACTGGCTGCAGTGAGCGAGGTGTCACATTAAAAACACAGAGACTACAGTCAGGATAGGTATATTAATAAGTACTACACTGCCTACATACACATTTACATAACAAATAACTAAAAAATTATCACATAACACAAATAGAATGACACGTTGGTGTATGCACTTGATGGACAGGGGATATGGCCACTGACAGCAGCAGCTGTTGAGATCTCTTGAGATCTGTTGAGAGATTTCTTTTTTAAAATATGTTTATCTCCTTGTTGATTTCGGGCATTTTACGCTCCTGTTATAGGACAGTGATGGTGGTGCTGTGATAAAGTTTCTGTCTGTTAATCAGAAATTTTGTAAATTGCAGGTTTGAATCCTGCAGGTGGCATGTATTTTTTTTCCACAGCAGCTACACAGTGTGGTTACACATGCTCCAGCTGCTCGTACTGTGTTCCCGCTGTGACAGTTTCATGCACACGCACAAGCCATCGCAGCAGGATCATTCACACCGACTGTGTGTCCCTCCCAATGTCGGCTCAGTGTTTTTGTCTTTCACTCATTCGGTCTGTTTTGCCGTGATTCTCCCTGTTTCCTGCTTCTTCTTGCTATGTGTGAAGGGGCCCTTAAATTGTTAAGGTGTGACAGCTGCATAATTTATTAGGCGTATGCCCGCGTATGCTAGCATTTTTACTACAGTCGGCATACACTGGCTGAATCGTCAAGGTGTGACAGGGCCCTTATGTATGAAAAAATACTGCATTATCATAGATGGCCACATGACGGTAATGCCTACATGAATGATAAGCTGCTCCTGCATACTGATTTGAAAGTGGTACTGTAATTCATGGCCCCTGGGTAAGGTCCTTAATCCCCAAGTTGCGGTGTGTATTAAGTGCCTTGTGTGACAGTGCCCTGACAGCAGTATGTGGGAATGGGTGAATGTGAGGCATTACTGTGAAGCAATTTGAACTTCTGATGTAGATGGAAAAACGCTATATAAATGTAGTCCATTTACCATTCAAACTCTGAAACAGAAGGTGGCAGTAATGCTCCATTATGCTGGATGCCAGCCTCTGTAAAACAAGAAGAAGAGGAAGTAGGGGATCTCATGCTAGGTCTTACAGAAAGAGTGAAGTGAATAAATCATGCTCTCAAACTGAAAGACCATGCTCTCGAAGAAAAGAGGGAACATAACCTTCATACTACTGGACAGAGGTGGGAGTAAGTCACCATCAAATCATGAATCAGCAAGTCCCAAGACAAGTCTCAAGTCATAATGTGTTGTCAATAGTGTTTGACAGCTGACTTGAGACTTGACTTGGGACTTACAGATTGATGACTTGAGAATGACTTGACAGTGACTTACTCCCACCTCTGCCACTGGGCATTCCACTTGTTTGGACTTTGTGAGACAGCCACAACATGTAAAATGAGGAGGAGAGCTAAGCTAATGTACGCCATTTCAAGTCAAGTATGGGAGCATGTGTTGGCAACCTTCTTTGCCCGCATACATGACACCACGGAACTGCCTTGGGTCCTGAATGGCAACTACTCAAGCAGACAACCAGTCCATCCCCGCATCTCCAAAACAACAATCTATCTGCTAACATAAGGTGAACTATTGTTTTCAATGCATATATAATATATGTATGCATTTTCATTTCAAAGACACACACACACACACGTGCACACGCACACACACACACACACACACTACAAGCCTAAATCTGTATATCATGTGCATCAGTCATCCTCTTTGGCTCTAACTAAGATGCACCCAAAAATAAATACAAAAACAATTGCTTTTGCTGGGCATTTCAGATTTTATACCCTGAAGCCACACTGTCCATATTGTGTGTGTGTGTGTGTGTGTGTGTGTGTATTTGCATGTTTTGTGCCCCCTATTGGGGTTGAGGCCAGTGACACCCTCAGGGCTGTGCTGTCCAATCCCCATCATGCTGTGTTTCTATAGGATTGCATTAACCTCCTGCCTCTCTTGACAATGCACATGCACATAATCATAATAGCCCAGTCTCACACATCACCACACACACTTTGCCTATGCCAGCCACCTCTCCCTGAAGAAGGCTGTGCTGTTATCTGAGGGCCTTTTGGTATAACTGACCAAACTAGATAATCAGGATTATTTTCATGAAATGTGCCAAAACTGTGCATGTTTACAATAATGACGGGTGTAAACAAGCAAATATTCATCACTTTGTTTTAATGGTTGTCTTGTTTCAGGCCATTGACTAAATGTGCCTTTCCTTTCATTTCAGTGTTAACATTTTGAATCTCTGTACTGTACTTTTGTTTACACTTGTAAGAAATGTTATTATAATGCTGCTTTATATAATCTCTGACCACTAGAGAGCAGAAGATGGGAAGAAAAACAGAAATAAACTTGTTGCCACACTGTTGTCTTGAATGCTTTAGCAACATCAAGGTAACGCTAAATTAAGTTTTCAGTAGATTCTTGAGATTTCCTTCTTCCAACAAAGAATGATTTAGAGCAATAAAACAAATCATTGTGGGAGCATTCCTGCTTTTCTCATAGGTATTTCAATCACTTTTCAGGAGTCAATAGTAACACTGGGTCAGAGTGTTCTTTAAAATCCAGTTAGAAATTACCTTTAAATGCAAAAGCAAATGTTTTCATCTTGCATTTTAGTATTAACACATACATAGCCCATCGTCAACGGTATTAAATGGTTTTCAGAGGGAAAGAGGCTCCTGCATGTCAAACCTCCCAGCTTTCTGTATTGGCCTCTAGTGGAGGATTTAAAGTGCCACTAATTCACTGGACAGTGACACATCAGACTATTTATTAAAGTACACTAACTTAATGAATGACCATAGTATAGAGAGTTAAAACATTTACTGTCCTGAGAGAGAGCGCGAGGAAGCAATAGACTGAGATAGAAGATAAGAAGACGGTGAAAGAGAGAGGAGAGTGAAAATATATGGCCCATCGTATAGAGTTAAGACATTAAAAGTGCAAATAGACAGCTGACCCTCTTATGGGCAACCCAATCTCACGCCATTTCATGATGGCATCATGTAATACATTAATCTATTAGTTCGTGCTCCCATCATGAAAAGCGCCACATTTTCACAGGGGGGGGGCTTGAATTCATCTCGTGACAGTATCACGAAATGCGGGTTGACGTGTGGAGGGGTGGGGGTGGGATGTCTGTTGGGGGTTATGATAAGGGTTAGGGTAAGAAATAGTAAATTTAAAAAAAAAACTTGTCATGAAAATGTGACTCATTTCATGAAGGGAGCATGAAAAAAATGTGAGACTGGGCTGCCTATGGCTTGCACATGTGGCTCAGATCCACACAAACCATTTGACACCCTAGAAGAACGGGTGGAGGCTTGAATGAGAAAGGAAAACAGGAGGGACTGAGAATAGTGTAGCCTGGCACTGACACAGATATATTAATTGTTAAACTGCGAATTATTTACCTTGGGAATTAGCACGCTTAACTGCTTGGCCACCACTTCTGTAACAGAAGTTCCACTAGAAGGTTTTAATTATTTAATGTTGCTGGTATGATGTCAAAATGGCTGTCTGTAAATAATTTTTCAGTCTATTTAGCTGTGTACCATCCACAGCATGCATGAAAAAAAAAAATAGGTGCTGGATCTATTCTCTCGAGGGGAGTGAGTTGCATGACACAATGCATACGTATGGGAAGCTTTCCTCATGTTGCATGTCTGTAAGTTTTAATCTGTTAACATGAATGCTGAAATGAAAATCAACATTCAACGCAGCCTTAACGTGGCCATGACATTTGCTGTGTGTACCAAACCTGTGGCTGGAGACTCTTGTGCCTCTTATATGACATGACCCTGTGTCACTGTAATGGTAACACACTAAATCACAATTATTTCCAATTACTTGCAGTTTTCCCAGCAATCTGTGTGCTGCAGTTCCCACATCAGCCTGAACTCATCCCCTGTCCACTGTACAGCTGCGATCTGAGTCATCTTCTGTGATACCAATACTTGGTATCACTACCATGCAGTGGTGGGCACATCAGTCAGGTTTTAGAATTCATCATAGTACAGAAACAGCATTAGTGAAGGTTACAAATGATCTTATGGCCTCAGACAGTGGACTCATCTCTGTGCTTGTTCTGTTAGACCTCAGTGCTGCTTTTGATACTGTTGACCATAAAATTTTATTACAGAGATTAGAGCATACCATAGGTATTAAAGGCACTGCGCTGCGGTGGTTTGAATCATATTTGTCTAATAGATTACAATTTGTTCATGTAAATGGGGAATCTTCTTCACAGACTAAAGTTAATTATGGAGTTCCACAAGGTTCTGTGCTAGGACCAATTTTATTCACTTTATACATGCTTCCCTTAGGCAGTATTATTAGACGGTATTGCTTAAATTTTCATTGTTACGCAGATGATACCCAGCTTTATCTATCCATGAAGCCAGAGGACACACACCAATTAGCTAAACTGCAGGATTGTCTTACAGACATAAAGACATGGATGACCTCTAATTTCCTGCTTTTAAACTCAGATAAAACTGAAGTTATTGTACTTGGCCCCACAAATCTTAGAAACATGGTGTCTAACCAGATCCTTACTCTGGATGGCATTACCCTGACCTCTAGTAATACTGTGAGAAATCTTGGAGTCATTTTTGATCAGGATATGTCATTCAAAGCGCATATTAAACAAATATGTAGGACTGCTTTTTTGCATTTACGCAATATCTCTAAAATCAGAAAGGTCTTGTCTCAGAGTGATGCTGAAAAACTAATTCATGCATTTATTTCCTCTAGGCTGGACTATTGTAATTCATTATCAGGTTGTCCTAAAAGTTCCCTAAAAAGCCTTCAGTTAATTCAAAATGCTGCAGCTAGAGTACTGACGGGGACTAGAAGGAGAGAGCATATCTCACCCACATTGGCCTCTCTTCATTGGCTTCCTGTTAATTCTAGAATAGAATTTAAAATTCTTCTTCTTACTTATAAGGTTTTGAATAATCAGGTCCCATCTTATCTTAGGGACCTCGTAGTACCATATCACCCCAATAGAGCGCTTCGCTCTCAGACTGCAGGCTTACTTGTAGTTCCTAGGGTTTGTAAGAGTAGAATGGGAGGCAGAGCCTTCAGCTGTCAGGCTCCTCTCCTGTGGAACCAGCTCCCAATTCAGATCAGGGAGACAGACACCCTCTCTACTTTTAAGATTAGGCTTAAAACTTTCCTTTTTGCTAAAGCTTATAGTTAGGGCTGGATCAGGTGACCCTGAACCATCCCTTAGTTATGCTGCTATAGACGTAGACTGCTGGGGGGTTCCCATGATGCACTGTTTCTTTCTCTTTTTGCTCTGTATGCACCACTCTGCATTTAATCATTAGTGATCGATCTCTGCTCCCCTCCACAGCATGTCTTTTTCCTGGTTCTCTCCCTCAGCCCCAACCAGTCCCAGCAGAAGACTACCCCTCCCTGAGCCTGGTTCTGCTGGAGGTTTCGTCCTGTTAAAAGGGAGTTTTTCCTTCCCACTGTAGCCAAGTGCTTGCTCACAGGGGGTCGTTTTGACCGTTGGGGTTTTACATAATTATTGTATGGCCTTGCCTTACAATATAAAGCGCCTTGGGGCAACTGTTTGTTGTGATTTGGCGCTATATAAAAAAATTGATTGATTGATTGATCTAACCAAAAGGTTAGCTTTGATAATGGCTAATCAGCTAACTGAAAAGTTATCTTTTATAACGCTAAACAGATTAACCACAAAAATGTTATTAGACGCTACAGCTAACAGCTAACTTTCAGGATTGTCTCTGGTACACTCGCAGCTACTGACAAGCTGATTTTGAGTTTAAGAGTCTTCAAAAGGAAAGCAGGTTTGACTTATGGTTTTGATTTAGAAAACAAATTAATCTGGAGAGTTTAACTACATTAATGTCAAGTCTGTGATTTGTACAAAGTGAAAATATAACACATATCTTTGAATTTTAAAATAATGCACTAATTCTGAAGTTTTGAACATTAACACACAGATAACTAAATGCATTATGGGGAAACTGAGCCTACTGACTGTAGGTGTGAGTACAGGTGTGAATGTGTTTGTCTGTCTATATGTGGCCTTGTGACAGACTGGTGTCCTGTCCAGGGTGTACTCCGCCTCACACCCTATGACTGCTGGGATAGGGTCCAACCCCCTGTGACCCTCAACTGGAGTAAGTGGGTATAGAAAATGGATGGATGGATGGACTTCTGTAATGGGCTGGCAATGCTGGCAAAGTCTTTAAGGAATTTGCAGTAGTAGGATGCCAGGGCCACTCAACTGTGTAGTTCACTGATACTGGTGGGGTGGGGTTGTCTCAAACAGCAGCCACCTTATACCCTCAGCACTGACCACATGCCCCAGGAACATCGCCTCTTTCGCCAAGAGATGACACATTACTGGGTTTAGCTACAGTGCAGTCTGCCATCTGGTGCCATCACAAGATGTTGGTTGTTGCTGAGGTACATCACACAATGAGGCTGATGTATGCCTACCAGGACCTTCCCCATCAGTCATTTGAACATTGCTGGAGAACTGCACAGTCCAAACAGCATGACACAGAGCTGCCACATTTGCTGGCTGATTGTGAAGGCCGGCTTGCTTTAGAAACCAACTCTTCCTGCCAGTAACCTCTCCAAAAATCAAGAGAGCTGAAGCAGGTGGACCCAGCAGAGACAGAGAGAACCCAGCAGCTTGCACCAAAGCAACCTAAAGAGGCAGTGACAAAGACAGGCCAAGAGAAAAGAGATTAATCCACTCACAGAACATTCACAATCAAAATGACATGAACTATAGACAACTTAGTGGGCAGCAAGGTTGTTTAGTAGTTAGCCCTGTTGCCTCACAGTGAGAAAATCCCAGATTTGCTTCCAACTTGGGGTCTCATGTACAAAGACTTGTGTGGACTTTCTAGTCAAAGTTGGCATATGCCAAAACCCTGAATCTGACATAAGCACAAATATATTCAGACGTATCAAAGTGGCTTTGGTAATCGAAATTGGTTTCAGAGCCAATTATCCTCATTTGGAAGTAAATCCTTGTGTTCCCTGAATACACGCTCACGTCAAGTACGGAGGCCAGGGTGGGGGTGGGGGGGGACAGAAACACAAGGGGGGGGGGCGTGCATCCATGTGTGCAGATGGTTCATAATAGTAGCCCGTGTATGCGTAGAGTCTGAAGTGGCCTTGACGACAACCGCAGACTGTGGGGCAGGGCAGATGAGAAGGGAGCCATGTGCGTCACCAGGGCCGTTGAAATCTTCTGGAGGAAAAACAAGCAGGGCATTTTGACCTTCGGTAGCTGATGAGGCTGCCGTGTTTGGTTTAGGCTCTTGACTGTCCTGATCCAATTGTGTGAATGAATATTCACTGGTCTCCAACATCAATACCTTTGCAGGGCAGACAGCTGCTCTGAGATTAATTCCAACTTGCATTTAAGTTCTAGCGTCAACGCAGAGACTGTACAGGCTTGCCAACCTTGATAATCACGACAGACAGATGTGGGGTTGTGGTTTTGGTGGCAGCTGTCTTGCCAATTTTCTGGTAGATCAGGGCAGTGCATAATCCTGATAGCAGAAACCCACCTACCATAAAGACAAATAAGAGTAAATCCTTGACGTCTCCCATGGAGAGTGGCACCAAGCACGCCATGCGCCACTCCTTCCAGGCATCAAGAACATAGCCCACAGGATAGGTTCTTTCTGGGCATGCAGGGTCCCCCAGCCCTGATTTCCTTGTTGAGAAGATGGTGTCAATAGCGTTGAGAGACCAGCTGATCAATTCCATCTGAATGCAACTCAAAGAATTCACAATCTGGTGAAGTCGGGAATTTGAAGGTTGGAGACAGAGATAGAGACATCAGGAGGAGAGGAGAGAGGAGGAGATGTGATCGCCCTTGCCAGAGTCCCAAGATAAAAGTCTGCATGTGGACGTGAGAACTGGTGTACGCCAGGTTTTTGTGCATATGCACGCTTTGTACATGAGGCCCTGGTCATTTGTGTGTGGAGATTGCATGTTCTTCTGGCATTTATGAGTGTTCTATCTGGGTGCTCTGGCTTCTTTCCACTCCAAAAAGCATACAGGCTAGGTGAATTGATGACTTTAACCCCTTAACGCCTATTGTTGCATATATGCTACAATATTTGACTCAAATATGCAACTTACCAAATTGACCAGTATGCCTGTTGTTGCAAATTTGCAACACACCATTATTATTATTATTATAACATAAATTATTACCAAAATACCAAAATTACTATTTATTTTTTGTGTAAAAGTGTAATTAATAATCTCAACATTTTTTTTTACCATCTACTTAAAGGCAAAAACACACAAAACATTTTTTTATATACAGCTATATAAATTCAGGCGTTAAGGGGTTAAATTGACCATGGGTGGGAGTGATGGTGTGAATGTGTTTTCTGTCTCTGTGTGCTGGCCTGCAATAGACTGGCACACCTGTCAGGAGTGTATGCAGTCTCTTGCCTGGTGAATGCTGGGATAGGCTCCAGCCCCCTGTGACTCTTAACTAGAATGAGCAGGTTTTGAAAATGGATGGATGGATATAGGCAACTTAGCATCTGTAGGTCACATAAAAGTACCAGCTGATGTTCACCAAAATGACCTCGATTTCCCATAGGATGCTAGATGGCTCAGTGATGCATATGGCTCCAAATTTTGTATTTTGTCTTCAGCCATCTAGGTCTAGTGAAACACAGCCTGGTGGTCACAGCCAGGCAGGACTTAAGACATCAGGCACCATCAGGGTCATCTTGCTATATCTGGGCAGCTTCACCAGTATTTGCAGCAGCACTGTGGGAGGTAGAAGACGGCTGTCTGTGGCAGACGTCCAGATCACCAGGGGGCACTCACTGTGGTCATGGTGTCACATTCCTTCTGGCTTCACAAGGGCACTGGAGCCTAGTCTTAGAGCTGAGCAGTATAAAGACTTCTGTGATGGGATACTGAAACAAATTTGCATATCATACTGAACTGCTCACATAATCTTTGCAATACCACATAGAATATTCCACTGTCCAAGTATGTGTAGTATACATTAACTTTCTGTCACTTTCATTAACCTGTGCACCAGTGAAGCAGCAAAGCAGCATACTGTAATCAGTCCTGTGTGTGTGTGTGTGTGTGTATGTGTGTTTGTGAACACGATAACTAAAAATTGTCTGCACAGATTCTTAACAAACCTGGTGGGAATATTGCTTGGGCAGATATTTTGAGATGATTAGCTTTAGGAAAGGAGTTGACAAAGGTCAAGGTCATCATCAGCAAAAATATGGTGTGAAAAACATATTTTTACTAAAATACGAGGTCTATTAGAAAAGTATCCGACCTTATTATTTTTTCAAAAACCATATGGATTTGAATCACGTGTGATTACATCAGACATGCTTGAACCCTCGTGGGCATGCGAGAGTTTTTTCACGCCTGTCGGTTACGTCATTCGCCTGTGGGCAGTCTTTGAGTGAGGAGTCGTCCACCCGCTGGTCGATTTTTTTCATTCTTTAGGAATGGCTCAGAGACTGTTGCTTTGTTTGATAAAAATTTTTTCAAAACTGTAAGGCACAACTGAGTGGACACCATTCAATAAATTCAGCTGGTTTTCGGTAAAAATTTTAACGGCTGATGAGAGATTTTGGTCTGGTAGTGTCGCTTTAAGGACGGTCCACGGTGCCTGACGGCGATCTGCGCTTCGAGGCGGCAGCGTCTCGCCGTTTCAAGTTGAAAACGTCCACATTTCAGGCTCTGTTGACGCAGTAAGTCGTCAGAGAACAGAGAACTTTCAGAAGAAGTCGGCATGAGGAGTTATTCGGACATTCCATTGTTAACGGTCATTTTGTAATGAAAGAACGTGCGGGCAGAGTCGCATGTCGGGCTGGACCCGACCGCGGGGGGGTCGCGGCAGGAAAAACACCTCCGTTGGAAATCTTAACGGGCAAGTTGGAACATGCCCAAGCTGTTAAACAATTTCTCAGTTACTCAGTTGTTGAAAGCCATTAAAAGCCGCCTGAATTCTACAAATGGTTTTCAACATGGAGGTGTTTTTCCTGTCGCGGCGCACACAGATTTGCCGAGTCGTCACGGAAACGACTCGGCGAATTTGCGCGTACGTCTTTCATTAAAAAAATGTCCTTAAACAGTGGAATGACTGCATAAATTCCTCATGCCGGCCTCTTCTGAATCTTCTCTGTTCTCTCACAATGTCCTGGGTGAATTAAGCCTTAAATTAGGATGTTTTCAGCTCGAAACAGGCCGACGACAGCGCCTGGAAGCGCTGCAGGACGTCCCGCTCCGTGGGAAGTCCTTACACCGACAGAAACACCCCATAATCTCTCATCAGCCGTTAAACTTTTCACAGAAAACCAGCTTAATTTCTCGAATAGTGTCCACTCGGATATTCCTCACAGGTCCAGAAAAAATTTTGATAAAGCAACGCGCGCCGTCTCGAGCAGCGTGTGAAACAAAGGAATTCAGCCGAGAGGGCGGGACCACATCTCACTCAAGGCCTGCCCACAGGGAAATGACGTCACCGACACGCGTGAAAAAACTCACGCATGCGCACGAGGGTTCAAGCATGATTGGTGTAATCGCACGTCATTCAAATCCATATAGTTAAAAAAATATATAAAAGGGTCGGTTTATTATCTAAGAGACCTCGTATATTAAATTACATATATTATTACATTAAATAAGGCTCAAGAACTGATCTAAAGCTTACGTTGATCAGCAAAATATTTGTGATTGATTGGTACCATGAACTATCAAATGTGGATATATCCCAGTGTGTGCAGGATTTGCATCAGCCCTCTAATGCCTTTTATTTTCATGTCTTTACATCAGTGTCTTTAAGGCTAATGACAGAAGGGCATTGCTGGTGTTCATACAGGCACAATCCAGGATAAATCCCATGTTACATATGTCATGGTTCCTGAATCAAAGCTGTCTCAAGCTTTCCAACAGTATGCATTCACTACTGTTACTTCCTGACAAACAGCATGTCAGTGTGGATTATTCTACATTATGGGAAGGGTCTCAGTGTGTATCCTCCTCCAATGTATGCTGGAGGCTACAATAGTGGTGGCTATTATCATTCTGGAAGAAGTATGTGTTCCTAAAGTGCCATTCTAGTTTTAATACCTTCATCAATCAACTTCACTACAATGGTTTATCACAGTTCAGATTGTATATTTCCCCTACTAACAACTTGTCCTATGTAGAAAATGAATGTAATGGAGTAATTTGAATGAGTAAGGTTGTGTCTTTTGAATTAGAATTCAAAGATGTGGAGAAACGTGCGTCATCTGTATGACTGTGTAGATTATAATGGTAATAGTATCATTAGGTATTACAGGCAGCTCTAACTGTGTGTCACATAACAGTGAAAGTTTATGCATGTAAATGGAGAATGAAATGGGGCCGAATAATTACCCCTGAGGGCTCCCAAAGTAATGTCTGCCACAGATGAACCTTGTGGGTCTCCTTTATTAGAATTCTGTTTGAAACCAGTCAAATGTATTTTTTTCCCTCTGGAATAACCAGGTTTATTAAGCAACTTGATCCCTTAAAAAGATTTTTAGCAGCCGGTATTTATCAATACAGTCAGCTCGGTGTGACTTTAGTGCCCCGTTTATGTCCCCTTTTTTTGGTCATTCTGACTACAACAGCATTTTATTTTGTTACAAAGACACTTCCTGTCCTGAATTGAGAAATTAAAATGCAGATAGCATAAAAGAAAGAGGTTATGAGAGAACAGAGGAGATAGTGAGGGTCAAGATAGCAGGATGAGTGATGCTGAGAGATACAGAGATAGCAACAGAGATGTACATGAAGCCAGAAGGTGGAGGAGGAGAAGAGGGGCGTTAAGTTGGCCATTAGCGATGTGCCGTGCAGTGTCCACTCTTACGTTCCACAAGGTTAACGATAAGAGCCCCTCAGCAGCCGAAATGCTCAAGTAGCTTTTATCGTATCATAATAATGAATCAAAGATAAAATAAAACAAATCAACTCCAAAAGGCAAGCAAGTAAAATAAAAATGTTTCTATGTGGAGAGGGCTGGATGAGCAGCAATCCCTAAAGAAATGAGGAAGAGACTGGAGAAAAGGAAAGGAATAACAATCTCTCTTTTTCTCTGAATATCTCCTCGTGTCATCTGGTTGAAAAATATTTGCCTGCAGGTCAGGGCTCAGCCGGTTTGAAAAAGGCTTCTTAAAACGCTCCATGTGTCTCTGATACATTAAATATCTGGCCTCTGCATCCCATTTACTGCTACTGGCCATTAGGAAAGTGAGACAAAGAGAGAGAAAGAATAAAGAATAAGGGATGTGAAAGGCCTGTTTGCTTTCTGCTCATGTGTTTGCAGAATCTTTTCTCTTTAATGCTGCACTCAGCACGTCTGACATCAGTGTGCAACCTCACGCGAGTATGTGTGTGTGAGCGTGCCTGTACAGTGCCCTTGGTCAGTGTATAGATCTGAGATGGACAGAATAACCATCCACCAAAATAAGCTGTTACCAGTTCGTCTGTTGGAACCATGAGTCAGCCATGACTGATGGAACAGAAAAAAAAAAATAAATAAATAAATAAAAAATCTGAAATCTGAATCAGAATAATACAATAACATGCTTTTGGAGGGCGGTATGCATTTTCAGAGGCCGACGTCCATGCCGTCGCCCAAAATGACAGATATTTGCCTGAGTTAGACAAGGGCGAATATCTGTCATTTTGGATGACTGGGCATGGACGTCGGCCTCTGAAAATGCATACCGCCCTCCAAAAGCATGTTATTGTATTATTATCACTTACTGAGATACACAACACGTGGAATCACATTAACAATATTTAAAGTCATTTCAAAATGCACGACACCCAGCAAACGCGTACATAAAAAGTTGTAGCACTTTAACTTTTGTCATGTCGGCTAGTGCGCTCTGCTCTCCAAATTCGGCAGTGCGTCCTCATCAAGCTGGCTGCTTTGGCTGTTCATTGTCGTACTATCCATTATAAAATCACCCAGGAATATCCATATTGGGACCAACACACACTTCTCGCCTTTTTATCTTTTCCTCTGCGGACAGTTTTTTTTTCCTCTGCGGACAGTTCTTGGGCTGCGCGCTATGACGTCATTTGTTTACGCACAGCGGGCAGGTATAGCCAGGTAGCGTCGACGTAAATCTACGATACCGGCCTAGCAACGCCTCGGTAAAGTGATAATAATAGCCTTTATTCGCCAAGTATCTTCAAAGAATACAAGGAATTTAACTCCGGTTTGAGCTGCACTCTCTCTGTACGAGCATGCAGAAATGCAGAAATATACACTATACACTAGGGGTGTAAAGATACTCAAAAATCACGGTTCGGTACGTACCTCGGTTCTGAGGTCACGGTTTGGTTCATTTTCGGTACAGTATGGGAACAAAATGCAAAACCTAAATTTGGTTGTTGTTTAAACGAACAATTTATTGTAACATTATACAAACAGGAAAGTAAAATAATTGCAAAGTGTTGCCTGGTAGCTAAATAAAATGTTCTCAAATAAACAACAAATGTATGAAATCCATACATCCATCCATTTTCTTCCGCTTTATCCGGAGTCGGGTCACGGGGGCAGCAGCTCAAGCAAAGCCGCCCAGACCTCCTGATCCACACACACCTCCCCAGCTCCTCCGGGGGAACCCCAAGGCGTTCCCAAGCCAGCCAAGAGATGTAGTCCCTCCAGCGTGTCCTGGGTCTTCCCCGGGGCCTCCTCCCAGTGGGACGTGCCCGGGGGGCATCCAGAAAAGATGCCCGAGCCACCTCAACTGACTCCTTCGACGTGGAGGAGCAGCGGCTCGACTCCGAGCTCCTCCCGAGTGACCGAGCTCCTCACCCTGTCTCTAAGGGAGCGTCCAGCCACCCTGCGGAGGAAACTCATCTCGGCCGCTTGTACTCGTGATCTCATTCTTTCAGTCATGAGCCAAATCTCATGACCATAGGTGAGGATCGGAACGTAGATCAATCAGTAAATCGAGAGCTTTGCCCCCCTACTCAGCTCTCTCTTCACCACGACGGTCCGATACAGCGACCGCATCACTGCAGATGCTGCACCGATCCGTCTATCGAGCTCACGCTCCATCCGTCCCTCACTCGTGAACAAGACCCCGAGATACTTAAACTCCTCCACTTGAGGCAAGGACACTCCACCGACCTGAAGAGGGCAAAGCACCTTTTTCCGGTCGAGAACCATGGCCTCGGATTTGGAGGTGCTGATTTTCATCCCGTACGCTTCACACTCAGCTGCAAACCACCTCAGTGCACGCTGAAGGTCCTGATTTGATGAAGCCAACAGAACCACATCGTCCGCAAACAGCAGAGACGAGATTCTGTGGTTCCCAAACCAGACCCCCTCTACACCCTGGCTGCACCTAGAAATTCTGTCATTCAAAGCGCATATTAAACAAATATGTAGGACTGCTTTTTTGCATTTACGCAATATCTCTAAAATCAGAAAGGTCTTGTCTCAGAGTGATGCTGAAAAACTAATTCATGCATTTATTTCCTCTAGGCTGGACTATTGTAATTCATTATTATCAGGTTGTCCTAAAAGTTCCCTAAAAAGCCTTCAGTTAATTCAAAATGCTGCAGCTAGAGTACTAACGGGGACTAGAAGGAGAGAGCATATCTCACCCATATTGGCTTCTCTTCATTGGCTTCCTGTTAATTCTAGAATAGAATTTAAAATTCTTCTTCTTACTAATAAGGTTTTGAATAATCAGGTCCCATCTTATCTTAGGGACCTCGTAGTACCATATCACCCTAATAGAGCGCTTCGCTGTCAGACTGCAGGCTTACTTGTAGTTCCTAGGGTTTGTAAGAGTAGAATGGGAGGCAGAGCCTTCAGCTTTCAGGCTCCTCTCCTGTGGAACCAGCTCCCAATTCAGATCAGGGAGACAGACACCCTCTCTACTTTTAACATTAGGCTTAAAACTTTCCTTTTTGCTAAAGCTTATAGTTAGGGCTGGATCAGGTGACCCTGAACCATCCCTTAGTTATGCTGCTATAGACGTAGACTGCTGGGGGGTTCCCATGATGCACTGTTTCTTTCTCTTTTTGCTCTGTATGCACCACTCTGCATTTAATCATTAGTGATCGATCTCTGCTCCCCTCCACAGCATGTCTTTTTCCTGGTTCTCTCCCTCAGCCCCAACCAGTCCCAGCAGAAGACTGCCCCTCCCTGAGCCTGGTTCTGCTGGAGGTTTCTTCCTGTTAAAAGGGAGTTTTTCCTTCCCACTGTAGCCAAGTGCTTGCTCACAGGGGGTCGTTTTGACCGTTGGGGTTTTACATAATTATTGTATGGCCTTGCCTTACAATATAAAGCGCCTTGGGGCAACTGTTTGTTGTGATTTGGCGCTATAAAAGAAAAAACAAGAAGAACAAGAAGAAAGAAAAATAATGAACAGAACAGGTGACAAAGGGCAGCCCTGGCGGAGGCCAATGTGCACTGGAAACAGGTTTTACTTACTACTGGCAATGCGAACCAAGCTCCTGCTGCGGTCGTACAGGGACCGGATAGCCCTTAGCAAAGCACCCCGGACCCCGTACTCCCGGAGCACTCCCCACAGGGTGCCCCGAGGGACACAGTCGAACGCCTTCTCCAGATCCACAAAACACATGTGGACTGGTTGGGCAAACTCCCATGAACCCTCAAGCACCCGATGGAGCGTGTAGAGCTGGTCCAGTGTGCTGCGACCAGGATGAAAACCACACTGCTCCTCCTGAATCCGAGGTTCGACCATCGGTCGAATTCTCCTCTCCAGTACTCTGGAATAGACCTTACCGGGGAGGCTGAGGAGTGTGATACCCCTATAGTTGGAACATACCCTCCGGTCCCCCTTCTTAAACAGAGGGACCACCACCCCGGTCTGCCAATCCAGAGGCACTGTCCCTGATCACCACGCGATGTTGCAGAGGTGTGTCAGCCAAGACAGCCCCACAACATCCAGAGACTTAAGGTACTCAGGACGGATTTCATCCACCCCAGGAGCCTTGCCACCGAGGAGCTTTCTAACCACCTCGGTGACTTCGGCCTGGGTAATGGATGAGTCCGCCTCTGAGTCCCCAGTCTCTGCTTCCTCTTCGTGACGATGGGATTGAGGAGATCCTCGAAGCACTCCTTCCACCGCCCGACAACATCCCCAGTCAGGGTCAACAGCTCCCCACCCGCACCGTAAACAGTGCTGGTGGAGAGCTGCTTCCGCCTCCTGAGGCGTCGGACGGTTTGCCAGAATCTCTTCAAGGCCGACCAATAGTCCTCCTCCATAGCCTCCCCGAACTCCTCCCAGACCCGAGTTTTTGCCTCTGCGACCGCACGGGCTGCGGCACACTTGGCCTGCCGGTACCTGTCAGCTGCCTCTGGGGTCCCACCTACCAACAAAGATAAGTAGGACTCTTTCTTCAGCTCCCCCTCTAGCTGCCACCTTATCGTGGTGGGGGAGTTTGCATACCCAGATGATCCTAGGAGCTATGTTGTCGGGGGCTTTGTGCTCCCTGTAGGGTCTCCCAAGGCAAACAGGTCCTAGGTGACAGGTCAGACTAAGGGCAGTTCAGAACCTCCATGACCAGTAAAAGATCAAGGACCGAGACGTCGCCCGGTATGGCGGAGCCGGGGTCCCACCCTGGAGCCCGGCCTGGGGTTGGGGCGCGAGCGCCTGGTGGTCGGGCCTTAGCCCATGGGGCCCGGCCGGGCTCAGCCCGGAAGAGTGACGTGGGCCCGCCCTCCTGTGGGTTCACCACCTGCAGAGGGGGCCATGGGGGTCGGGTGCAGACAGGAATGGGTGGCGGTCGAGGGCGGGTGGCCCGGCGGCCCGGTCCATGCTCACAGCCCCTGGCTGTTGGGACGTGGAATGTATGAAATATTATAAAAAATATATTCCCAGTAAACAGCTTTAAGCAAAACCTTTCCACAAGTAAAATGCAGCACACCGGTTCCAGCATGAAGCCCTGTTCAATTTTATTCAACCTTCATATTTTTTGCCAGAAAAAGGGATTATTTTTTAAAGAGAATTAATGTTAAAGAATCCCTTTAATTTTGTACAATTTATTTTATTTTATTTCTCTTTATATTAACTGTTCCTTTAATGTTTGTTAATATATCTTTTTAAATAAAGTTTTGAAAACAAAAAACATTGTGGGAGAGGCAAAAAGGTGAGTAAAGCTAACTTAAAATATTTAGAACAACAAATAAACTTGATTCTTGGTTTGTTTATTTATTTTGCCATTAAAATTGGCCATCACTTATTAAAATAAAATAACTTCTCAAGGCCAGGACTTCTCACAGTCTGGGGACTATTTAATCACAGCGCAGCAAACAAGGTCAGTGGGGGGAGTGAGTCCAAGTGAGGATTGTAGATATCCCTCCGCTCAGTGCTTTCAGGCTGCTGCAGGCAGCCGAGGAGGGGGAGACCTGCTGCCACTGAGTGACAGAGACTCTCTCTTTCAGTTGCCAAACATCAGAAAAGTCTTCGGTAATGCCAGGAAAAGTAGCTAGATTTGTTGCTAGTCACTTTTGAGAAAATAAGTCATCAAGAGGGTTTGGAAAGTCGCCAGATTTAGCGAGAAAGTCACTAAATTGAAAACACTGAATGTAAACACACGCAATGCGAACTCACCCATGCACAGCTGTGAACCGAACTGAACGTCCCGTACTGAAATGTGGGCAGGCTTTGAGTGAGCACTGGTCCAGCCCCCTCGTCGGATTTTCATTGTCAGGAAAATGGCTGAGTAATTGGAACAGCGCTGAATCAAATTTTTCCAGAAACTGTGAGAGACAGCCAGGTGGAAACCATTCGGAAGATTCAGATGGCTTTCGGTGAGGATACTCTGGGCGTCACACAGATTAAGGATCATTACAACCGGATTAAAGACGGCCCACAACGGCGCAGGGTGCGCCGCGCTCCGAGCGGCCATCGACAGGCTGAAACGACCAGATCATTTCCAAAGTGAAGGCTGTGTTGATCCGGGACGTCGGCTGACTACTTGAGAAATTGTGGAAGAGGTGTACATCAGCGCTTTTGCGGCACATTCCACTGATACAGGAGATTTTGTAATGAAAGACGTGCAGAGGAATTCGCGCGTCGGGACGGGGCCGCTAATGGCGCACAACAAAAAGCACGTCCGTGTTGGAAACCATTCGGAAGATTCAGACGGCTTTCGGTGGCTTTTCAGTCGAGTGAGTATCCGAGAAATTGTGTAACAGCTGGGCATGTCACAACTTGTCCTGTGAGACTTCCAACATGGATGTGTTTTTTGTTGTGCGCCATTGCGGCTCCATGCCGATGCGTGAATTCCTCTGCATGTTTCATTACAAAATCTCCTGTAACAGTGGAATGTGCCGCAAAAGTGCTGATGTACACCTCTTCCACAATTTCTCTGGTAGTCAGACGATGTCCCGGAAATGATCTGGTCGTTTCAGCCTGTCGATGGCCGCTCGGAGCGCGGCGCACCGAAAGCCGTCTGAATCTTCCGAATGGTTTCCACCTGGCTGTCTCTCACAGTTTCTGGAAAAATTTGATTCAGTGCTGCTCCAATTGCTCAGCCATTTTCCTGACAATGAAAATCCGACGAGGGGGCTGGACCAGTGCTCACTCAAAGCCTGCACACAGGCGAATGACGCAACCGACAGGTGTGAAAAAACTCACGCATGCGCACGAAGGTTCAAGCTTGGCTGATGCAAGCGCACATGATTCAAATCCATATAATTTTAAAAAAAAATAAAAAGGTCGGATAGTTTTCTAACAGACCTCGTATACTGAATGGGCCTCACATCTTGTTAACATCTTTAACTCTTAATTTCTCTCCCTTGAGCTTTTGTCTCTCCTGCACCTTCTTTTTTAGTCCCTTATTTCTTCACTGTCCTCTTGTTTTTCTTGATGTGAAAGAATTGAAATAGCACAGATGGACAAAGCTCTGACACTGGTCAACACATACTGTTTTCTGAGCAGGTGAAAATTAGATTCTGTCAAAAGAATGGTTATTCTGCATGAACATAAATTTGTAAGCATATTATTTATATTACAAAGTGATTCTGGTTTTGTGTTGCATAAGTGATACTACTATTTTTGCTGGACATTTGTCAATACTGGCAAATGACAAGCATGAGCAATAAAAATTGTACTATAATTGGTGTGAGGGGTGCCATTGCCTTCCTTATTAACTCCTTCCTTTTGTACCGAAAAATTCTTCAGGATTCTTGAACTGTTCGAACCTTCAAGTCGTAAATGACACGTGAAGCATGTTGTTGGATCAGCTAACAACTGTACTATCAAAGACATAGCTGACGGGCACCACTGCACTTCACAAAATGAACAAACAGACTAAACAAAACCAGAAGGTGGCCCTCTACCACACCAACATAAAGTTTTTTCTTCTTCTTCTTTTCTTAAATTTGGGATGTTTAGGACATCATAAAACAACCTGTGATTAAAGGCAGAATTTTGAGCGTCATGTATAGATATTTGTGATTTCATAACAGTGGTTTCTGGATAATGGAAAACAAGAAGTATGTCCTATATTGGTCCTGAGAATCAAGATGTTAACCCATGATTCCACACTGTGAAGCAGAAGAGAATCTATGAGTTCTTCTGGACATGTTATTTCCCCAGTGAAGGTTGGTACCCATTTACAGCTGGGTTGACTAAATCAATGTGTAATCTTGTCAAAGGACACAGACAAGTAATTGAACCCAGGTCTACATAATGGTAACCCACATACTTATCCCACAGAGGTACCTGTTCCACAAAGAGACATCCAACTAAATTTTATACGTTCAATATGTACACTTTATTTTTTTTACTCTTTACTTATGACCCTGCAGCCGATCTGCTCTGTCTAAGCCTGATCCCATCAGATCTCAGAAGCTAAGCAGTGCAAGACCTGGTTAGTACTTGGATGGGAGACCTCTTTGGAACACCAGTGGCTGTTTGTGTTTCTCCAGGTTAAACTGGAGTTGCGTCAGAACGGGCATCCAGCGTAAAACTTGTGCCAAATACCAATGTAGATCTGGCTCTATCCGCTGTGGCGACCCTGAACAAAAAATGGGACCAGCCGAATGGACAACAAAAACTTATAATTTTGAGCCCTTAACCCTGTGAGATTAGAAAACCCTAAATAAATTAAGAATTGTACATGAACAGGGCTCATGAACAGTGGGAAAGCGATACAATGGAAAGAAAGTGGAAAAAGATTAGGATCTGCCACAACATAATCAACATGTGTAAAATTTCACCAAAACTGGCTCTCTTTTTGAACTAGTGTGTACACACACGTAGACAAGCAGGCATGCAGAGAGATAGACATATGGTCAACACCCACCACCACCAATAATAAGAATATTAATACTCTTCTTGTTAATATTGTCATCATCACCATCATCTTCCAGCATGCTGCGTGTTATTTTGGATAATGTATAAGAACGTCACTCAGAAAATCCTTGTTGTACCCATGCCTGGGTTGCAGTTTGTATTTGTTTGATTACAGCAACGACTTGTACAGGCAAAAATAAAACATAAATGCAGAGAAGTAAATAAATAAATAAATGGATAAATAAGTAAATAATTGTGACGAATCACAGACTAGTGAGACAAGTGTCAAAACTGGAAGCCTGGTTTTAATTGATATTGCTCTACTGTAATAATCCTGAAAGGCATAGTCTGGAGTAACACGTAATGTTTCAACCCATAACAGTTTAAGTTACAGAATCATAGGTCTCTCTTTTTGCATTGAACAATATATACAATGTGAAATAAATACATTTACACAAATGGACATTATCGCTGAAGCACACTTGTATGATACACATCACAAAAATATACAGGTAATTGTTTATTTTATTTTATTTTACTGATGTGAAGCACATCTAAAATCTACGGACATGTTTGTAGTAACACCACAGGGTTTTGTCTCAGCCATAACTCTTGTCTGCCGCATATGGGTCTTTTTCTTACATTGTCATCATCCAAATGCCTCAACATTTTCTGTCCCTTTATCACCTTCTTCTCTTCAATTTCAGACTGCAGGGAGGTGCAGCACATGTTACGGTTATATTTGAGGATTGAATACAATTCGATGACAAAACACTTTAGAGCTGCAGATAGATGCGGTTTGGTGTCATCTGCTTTCAGGGACACAAAAGGGTAGACACAAAATCCAGCTCCGTCGCTGTGGCTCTGTTTCAGTTGTTCTTACAGTTTTTGCAGGTAATGGTTAACTGGTGTGAGTAAGGGAAATAAGATGGTGCCAAACTGCAATTACTGATTTACAAAAACAACAAAAAACAAAAACAAACAAAAAACAACAACAACAACAAAAAACAAACAAAACAAAAAAACCCCACAAGTACTCTCATTGTTCCATATAGAACTTTGAGTTTGTCATAACATTGGCCTCCTTTTCAGGTTTTAACTGCAGAACAAATTAAATAAATAATACATTAACATTTTTATCTATGACCCAACAAAAAAGTGCAACCTTTGCTTTGTCATTGCATATGCAATAAAATATTGCTTTTAATCTCAAAATTAAAAGTGTTCAATGGAAAGCACTTCCTTCCTCTTGGTGGACAGTAAATAGCAGTTTGGCTATAAACAGCTCATTCTAGCCATCAAGCTTCTGACACAAACACAATACTTTACTCCTGATTTTAGCTAGTAGAATTTATACAAGTATATTTCCTTTGTCTTGTTTCAAATTTAAAATATCACATTAATACAGTTTTTATTATGTATTACACCTTGCAATTTGCAAAAAAACAAAAAAACAAAAAACAAACAAACAAAACAAACACCCCCCCTCCCCAAAATATATCATAAATTGAGCTATGTTCTCCAAAGTTAGAATGAAGTAATAAATATATTATCATAATTACATTTACTTGGTTGTGCATGTCAGCAAATCCAAATTTCTGATACAAATCTGTTTCTTAAAAAAAAAGGTCAAATATCCAAATTCTACACACCTTAAATCACAAAAAGGGAGTGTTGTCCAGATGTACACAGAGTTGGTTTGACAACTGATAAATAAACAACAAACGGGAAAATAGAAGTACAGTCAGAAAACAGCACCGTTTTTCTCATAATTTTGATGCAAACCATTTTTGAATTCAAGTTTACGTTAAAGTGTTGTTTAAACCATTGGTGTGCCTTAGATAGGCTTTGTTTTCAACTTCATGCCTTTTGCAGCACTGAGTCACTGACGTATTCTGTTGTTAAAATAATGTTCATTAACAAATTGAATATTTTAATGGTGGATTTCAAGTTTTTGTCACTAATGAATCAACAGCCCCCCCAACACAATAAGAAAAATGGGATTTCACCATGTTATACAAACCCTTCACAATCCCATCAGCGCACAGAGGTCTTTACACCTGCAACTGGGCCTTTAAGTCACTTCCCTTTTTTCTACTAAAGTAAAAACAAACAAACAAAAAATCGTGGAAATTAGCTCAAAATGGGAAGCAAGAATGAAAATACTTTTTTTAAAAAAAGATTTTCCATTTTTACCAGGAGAAATAGTACAGCTAATGACTGAGCCGAGCTGTATGGAAGGCAGTTATGTACAGCATTTACAAAAAAGTAAAACAAACAAACAAACAAAAAAATACTCACCTACAGTTCTGACTTATTCAAATATCAATGTCATTTCATCGTCATTTAAACCTAAAGATATACAGTATATTGGTTATTCCACAAGAGCGTTACAGAAATGATCCCTTTTTAAATACTTGTATGGCATTTGCTCATTTAGATACTAAATATTTCATTGTTTATGTATAGTTTAGTAACAATGAATACTGTAATTGGATCCTTGTGGTCTAGGAAGTTTCTATAAGAGCCTTATATCCGGTTCAGTACATGGTGAGAGAAGCGGCCACCCAGACCCCCAGCGGACTGACCCAACAGACGACATGAAGAAGCAGCACACGGCACAAGAACAGGAATCACCACAAGAAAAAGTACACCATAAAGCCTTAGAGGTATCAACAGAGGAGAAAAAGAGCAAAGAGAAAGGACTTTAAAATGAGACATGAAACAAAATCAACAGGCTTTCTTCATTTTTCCTTAATTGAAAAAGACGCCAGACATGAACCATACATTGCGGTCGAACTATGTTTTGCTTTTTTGTCCCTTTTGATTTTGTTTCCAATAAAATGTCTTATGTTAGATTTATAATCGGTATAATTTACAATATACATCGTTTAAAAAGGCTGAGAAACTAATGTGCGATGAGATCAACTATACTTAACTGCTGCACTCCTCAGCTGTGACTCGTTGCCATTTAATATTAGATTACATAATCATTTACAGATTTTGGCATTCTTACGCATCTTAAAAATTACATAAAGAATGACATTTTATTAAAAAACCTCCAGATGGTCGTCAACTGTTAAAGCTGTGATCAGTTATCTAATTGCATTCATTAAATCGCTTACGTTAAGTTACCATGGGCCTGACTTTTAATTTCCTACTTGTAGACACTTAATTTTGAAATTAAAAGTAATTTTTTAATCCTGACCTTTAGAAAAACAGCAATACGAAATAATTCTAATATAATTTAAATTCTGTGATAGCGGAAGGCTAAATAACAACTCACACAATTAAACAGCTTGTGAATTTTGACTACTTCAAACAGCGTTGAGTAATTGTAATACCGTTCTGACAGCAAAAACATGCCTCTGGAGTTTGAAAATAAAGTGCCTAAGAAGAAGAAGAAAGTGAGCTAACAAAGTAGTCACTTCCATGTTGTCTGAATCGGCTGAAGTTTTGTCTTTAGAGCGGCTCTACAGTTTGTCAAGTCTGTCTGATGGGTGCACAACCTGATGGAACATAAACCTTTAGGAGATGGATTTAAAAATGTGCATTAGCTTCAACAAGAGAAGACTGCTGGTTTGAAATCTCTGCTCTGCTCTCGTTAGGACTGATAGAACTTGGTCCCAGTAAAAGTGCAAACATCAGAACCATGTGATAACTGATGCTGTGTTGTGACCCATTCTTCTGGACACCTTCACTCCATAATGTGACTGCAGCATCCTGACATTTCTGGTCCATATCTCTTCCTGATTAACTGTTTCTAACAAACAACTTGTAATTATTGTTATCTAATAGCGTATGTCAAGTTACACAGAAAGAAAGAGAAGACACAAGTCTCCTCAAATCCTCATCCCAAATTTAAGACTGGCACGTAGTATTATTAATATTGCAGACTTAGTCCATATGCACGTTTCCCTCCTTTAAAAGCCACTATTGCTCAGAGTTTCTAAGATAAACGCTGATTTGTTAATACATTACTTATTATATTATATATCTATATATATGCGTATGATAATTGCTGAAAGTGGTCAAGCTGATACAAAAAGGAAAGACATACTGATCAATTCAGTTTTAAGAAGACAATATTAATAACAAAAACGAAGCCGTGTTACATGTCATATACAGGATGGCAATTATTTACAACCCTATTATTGGTATCATCACTAAGATTAAGATAGAAATAAAGAAAAGAAGGAGTTTCATAGCAACAGCAGTTATTCTCCAGCACACTTTTCCTCCTTGTTTGTATGGTACTGAGTGACTGAAACTCCCCCATCGCCCCCTGACTGAATCACAAAATAAGCATCTGTACTCACACAAGAGATCTGGAGGTCACAGAGCAAGGAGAGTAGTAGTGAAGTGACGCTAAGCAGTTTGGAGAATGAAGTTGTGCCACTGCAAAGGTGATGTGTTTACGTGGGCTGGACGACACTTAACATTGACTGAAATCTCAACTGAAGCCTGGTGAGCGAACCTGCTGAAAAGGTTTCAAACAGACATACAAACACAAGAGGAGTGTGTGGCAGAATTTAAATGTTAACTGAACCCATCTTTGACAACTGACTTCCAACAGTAAGCCAATAGACATCAATCCTACACGATCAATCACACCTCAAGTGATATGAATATCGGAAACCACTTTCAGCCAGGTCAAGAGTGCAAACACGAGCATAATACTGACACGTTTGGGAGGCCAGGGGTCATCGGTCCTCGACAAATACAATAAGTTGTACTTGTAGCGGGGCAGCTGGGATACAAGGAAGTGGAGGACCACCAGGAAGTGTTTACAGCAGTGGATTTCAATTCTGGTTCTCACGACTCTGAGCGCTGCTGGTTTTCATTTGAACACAAAAAAAACAAAACAAAAAAAAAACAAACAAACAAAGAAACAAAAAGGGTGCAAGTTCTATTTAGGTGGAACAGAAAACCCGCTGCGCACGTGGTCCTGAGTCCCAATATTAAAACCACAAACTAGTTTGGGGTTTGACAGTAAAGTTTGCTGGCATCCTAGGAATGGATGAGTTCCATTCTTTGGCAGAGCTGATCTCTTCTTCTTTTCTTTCAGTTCATCCATCCAAATTTCATTGTACACAAAATCTGACAACACGTCGTAAATACTTCTTCAGTGTTTGTATGTTCTGCTTGTTTTCTGCATTAAAAATTTTTGGGGGTAAATGTAGTGGGAAAAGGAGACGTGTGGAGCTGTACAGTTCCTAAGAACTAAAACAGAGCGGTCAGTTGAATTTCAGTGTGTCCTCTTTGACATGTTTGTCATTAATCACATTTTAATCCTTACTGATGGATACGTTTTCTTTCATTTTTTCAGTGTTCGGCATCACCACGGTAACTATTAACAGTTTGAAGAGGAAATGTCTCCTTCTCTTTGTACATAGGGGCTCACTTCAGTCTGTCAACATCTCCCCCAAACAAAAGGTCAGGTGAGTGCCCTTTTGTCAAAAACAGTTGAGGTGTTGGGGTTTAGTTGATTAGGTAATGAGGTTTTTATTCACACGATAATGTGGCTGCAGCCGGTACCATATTTGTCTGTGTGTGAATGTTGATGTGTGAGGTCATTCAAAGTTGTTCTTCTGTGTTTGTTTGGAAGCTGAGGTGGTTCAGCTGGGTGTCTTGCTGTCCTCAGACCTTGGCTTCCAGGAGCTCCAGGAAGAGTTTGTGCATTGGGACTTTGCCGTCCTGCTTGATGCTGTAGAAATGTTGAACAGCCTTGGTGGAGGTCTGGCGGAGCAGAGGCAGGGTCATGAGCAGTTTTCCTGCCCGTCGCGGATCCTCCTGGTGCTGGGACGCCTCGTAGTCCTGCAGGGCCTCATGGAGGACATCCTGGAGCTTCTGCACTCCGTCCATGTCTTCAATATGCATGGAGTCTGAAGATGGATTGCAGAACAACACAGCTATGAAACCTAAAATTCTATTAATTTCACATGTAATAATTCCGCAAACTCTATTTACATTTTCTTCAGATATTTGTGTCAAACGGAGGAGAAATTTAAATTATTTCCAACTTGCACAGAATAATTCTGCAAATACTGCATTCTTTGAAACATGTCAACATGTGTGAGGATGCTGCAAAATTGATTAAAACATACAATTTGGGGTTGAGATTAAATTCAGGAACAGAGATTTACATGCTGGACATGTTCCCATGTCTGTCTTTAATGTGAGGATGTGATGAATGGACAGACAAAGAGATGAGTGGGCGGAGAAAAAAGTGATAGACTTGCAGCAAGATGAAGCGATGAGGAACATTTGAGAGTCTAATCTGTGTGTGTGTGTTTGTTTGCACACACTTGCAGCCTTTCTTTGGGCTGAGTGTGTTTCAGCATGTGGCAGTAATGACTGAGAATGTCCCTCAGTAATAATGCTCCATATTGCCCCTGAGGGAGGCAAATCCTTAATGTGAGCTGGCCTTTAGCTCTCAACCCCCGATCAATGCCTCAGATCAATGACTACATGCATGTTAAATAATAATCACAAGGCAGCTATTGATACGACCCCACCAGCGTACACAGGAGTGGTGCACAACCAAGCATGTGCACTTAAACCATGACAACGCAATCAGATGCTCCACATATAGCAGAAAATTTGGAGTCTTTGCTGGACCCAATATTTTTGACCCAATCTGAAACTGACCACGCCAACCCAAGTTTTACTTGAATAATTTTAATTTCAAGAAACTGAAAATGAAGCAAAGGATTACTGGATCCAGCCCAAAATAGACTCAGGATTGACGAGGAATCAAAATAAAAGATATGTGATTCACATCGTGAATTTACCTGGATCCAGATTCCACAACACAGTGGAATAATTGCAGACTGATCCAGAATAGTTGGACTGATCAAGATGTTGAAATCTTATATTTAATTCACAAGCTGAAAGAAAAGAGAGTCTTCCTGATCTTGGCTTTACATCGTGATGTGTCCGTGAAGTAGTTTTGACATAATTCTTAAAAGTCTACAAGGTGAAATCCTGATCCAGAATCTGGATCCAGATCCAGATCACCTCCAAAATTGAATGGAGTCTTCAAGGCCTAATGCCAATGTGTGGTGAAAATTTTGTGAAAATCCATTAAGTAGTTTTAACGTAATCCTCAAAATCTGACAAAGTGAAGCATACACATTGAATTTTGGAGGTGATCCTGATCCAGATTCTGGATCAGGATCACCTCCAAAATTCAGTGGAATCCTCCATGGCTTAATATCTATCTGTGGTGCAAATTTGGTGAGAATCTGTGAAGGAGTTTTGACATAATCCTTCAAAGCCTATATTAAGTTAAATGTTGATCCAGAATCCGGATCCGGATCACCTCCAAAATTTAATGGGTTCTTCCATGGCCTAATATCTATCTGTCATGAAAGTTTTGTCAAAAATGTCTATGCTGTAGTTTTGACGTAATCCTGCTAACAGACAAACAGACAAATAAATAAATACAACGCAGATGATTTTATTACGTCCTTGGTGTAATAAAAGTATATGTGTGTTGTGAACCTGGTTATGCAAGGTACATCTGAATATTGCAATACTTATACCTATAGACTGTATATATAATGGACAAACCTTCAGTGATGTCACCTGTAGGTATGATGCAAAAATGGAGCCCTTCCACATATTGACATCTTGGGTAAAGAGGTGAAGCATGGGCAAGATCGGTGTGACCTGGGCGGAACGAATGAAACCCAAACACACCCCCACCTCGGAGTTAAACAACAAACTAAAGCACATAGCCTAACCTTGGTTCGGTGAGTTATTAAGACACATTTTTCGCATAGTGGGTGATGGTTTTTGTAGGAGGTGGCTTAGGTGTGGGTATTAACCCTCTGGGGCCGACGCCGTCATATCCGATGGCTAAGACCAAGCTTTACTAAATTATAAATAACTTTTTAATGATATGAGATAGAAATGTACTTTTTTTTGCTGAAACGTTAACTCTGCAGACTTTTGAGCCAGCCATCAGCCATCTTTGTACTCCTCATAGAAGCTGTGTGGTGACGTGCGCAATATGAGTGTCCAATCGGAATTGGTTCACCGTCTCATGGTTTTCCAAAATCCAATCGTAGGACAGATTCACCTCACGTGAAAAGCCAAAAATCGTTTTCAGGAGTGATATGTTACTAGTTGGCCCGTTTGAATAGCTCCCTGGGTGCTCCAATGAGTACATACAATTGGGCTCCAAATGCACCCTGCGCCATTACGCACAGCGATCAGTGAAAGCAGATGGAGAGCCTCTGATGACAATCTCACATGCTCAAACAAAGAGTGTGTAACTATCAGGATTGCTCCACTTGTTTGCATGTGAATGTTACTGGATAACTCTGTTGCTTTTACCATGAATACAAAAAAACCCCACATAGACCATTTTGTATATATTGTTCAAAATGTGCATTTGTGTTTATTGTTTCAACCTTTCTGTTGTACAGTCTTTCACACAATACCTCAAATTACCTTTATAAAGTGTCAAAAGAGTTGTTTATTATAGTTTGCTGAGTGTTTTGAATAAATGTGTGTGGAAAATTATTTTCCACTTTACTTTTTCCCTTCCTTATTTTTGATTGTAAACCTTTATTACGCTTATAAAACACAACAAAAGCATATATATTATGAAAGCACAGGTTGTCCTGAAAAAAGAGACATAAAACTTGATTGTGGGACACAGGGAGAGCTATCAACAGCAATAATAAAACATTTATGCCTGTCCAAAAAAATTCCCTCGGACCCCAGAGGGTTAAAAATTATGACCATTACATTGCCTCAGTAACCATGGAGTAATAGTGAAGCTAACCTCACAAAGCTCTCAATACCTGCTAATTTGTGCTAATAGTGATAACATACAAATTAAATAATGAAATTGAATTCAAAGGAATACTGGAGCACTGACTTTTTATGCTGTACATTCAAACAATTAACCACAAGGACAAACACAGCTGAGCCCACAACAGCTAACTGCCACTGCTAGCAGCGGTATCTGCTAGCAGCCTGTTGGACATGACTCACCGGCACATACGAGCTGTTAGCCAGAGTGACCACGCACCTAATTAATAACTGCAGCTTAAAATATTGAGTTATTAACAAATACATCCCCTGTACAGTTGTCATGAGCAGGAAAATGAGCAATACAGACCAAAACAGCTTATATAACAGGCTGTAAACATGTTCATTTCTGATGTAATAGCAGGCAATTTAACATGGGCATCAATGGGTAAGGACTCATTTTTGGAACCAGCCTCCAGCAGCTATTCAAAGACTCGCAAGATTTGGCACCTCCATGTTGGCTTCATGTCTCAGCACTAGAGGATGGAGCATCTTTATACCGAAGCAACTCTGCTCCACTTTCGACCAGGTTTGTGGTGGTCTACAGTGTTGTCACTTTCTTTTGCCTCACCATTGCAGTTGACTAGCAATTCAGCTGACCACACCGATGAGCGTAATTCTATATGCTATATGTACATGACACGGGCACTGAGTGTCCCTTAGTTGTACAGTTGGAATGACGTTAGGTCTACAGTTACTGAGGCAATATGCTGGCCAAATTTTTTAAAACTCGCACCCAAGCCACTTGTTATGAAAACCACCCTTCAGTGTGCAAAAATATGCATCAATCAAACACCAAGACTAAACTCAGCCTTAGCTTGCTTAGTAACTGTGAGACTGGGGGAGCTGGGGACTTAATTCATCCTGTCCAGGTCACACAGATCTTGCTCACATTCCAGTTCATTGCCAGAAGTTATATTTTTTACTTTTAACTTAATTTGTGTTTCAGTTCATTGATTTAAAATGGAAGGCATGCTGATCTAAAATCCACTGTTAATTTTTTTATTTATTTATTTTTACCTCCGCCAAGGAGGTTATGTTTTCGGTCGTGTCAGTTTGTTTGTTGGTTGGTTGGTTTGTTAGCAGGATTACTCAAAAAATCCTCAATGGATTTCAATGAAATTTTTTACCAGGGGTGTATCTTGGCCTAACTTAGAAGTCATTAAATTTTGGTAATGATCCAGAACACGATCCGGATCCAGTAATTTTTTTAAGGATTCTTTATCATTGCAGGATAGGGCCAATTTCAATATTTTTGCATCTAACTTCATGAAGACAGGTCACAAAGGCTGAACAAAAATTAAGTTACGACACAACAAGAATTTAGCATTTGTTTCTCCTCATTGAATAAACTTGTTACTGGAAAATCAAAAAAAAAAACTTGTGTAGTTCATGCAGTTTCTCTTTATATATACATCTGCTGAAGATCTAACGGTTTAATCACTGAATCTGAAACATGACAGATGCGTGAAACAACGTGAAATAAGTCTCTTTGCCAAAGGGTATTCCATGTGACATCAGTGACCCTATGGCCTTGGTGGAGGTTTGCGCTCTCCGAGTGCTTCTAGTTTAAAGTTCAGTCAATACAGAATTTTTCAAAAGTCAATGAGCAATCATGTTAAATACTTGCAGTTTCAGTTTTGGCCAAAATTGTCATGATTATGACTCTTATCACAATTACGCAGCTCTAATTCTGAATAATATAATCAAACCTAATTTTTCTAGTTCTGAATTGGTTGACAAATTTTTATTTTGCTGCCCCTTATTAAAAAGGTAACACCACGTGTATAGCATATGTATAGTGTTGTGAAAGCAACAAGCGGGTAATACTCGTACATATGTACAACAACAAATGAGCAGGTTATAATCACAATCCATCCTTCTGAAGTGCAACTTA
Source organism: Thalassophryne amazonica (assembly GCF_902500255.1). Taxonomy (NCBI): domain Eukaryota; kingdom Metazoa; phylum Chordata; class Actinopteri; order Batrachoidiformes; family Batrachoididae; genus Thalassophryne; species Thalassophryne amazonica. The sequence continues at coordinate 75,196,784 of NC_047104.1, forward strand.
CAAGAAATTAAAGTGCATCATAATCCAATAAATTACTTAATTTTTAGATTAAGATAATGTATTTAGAATTTACAGCAGCAGACATAAGTACTGGTCGTGCTGTCACCCACAATGCACTTGGCACGTTAATGAGAGCACATGGCTGCTCACACATTAACAGAACACACAATGCATTGATGCACATTTACGCGCGCACACGCGCGTACACGTGCCTGTTGTTTCCTGTGGCTACTTTAGCTGTTTTTACATGTGGGGCACGTTTGCTAACATTTCTTAAGGCTTGGCTTCATTAATGCAGATGATTAGCATTATGTGAATTAATTAGTGTCAGTGCCCTTCAAAATGCTAATGCTAGCATTCTGTTGTCTTGACGAGCATTTGGGGAGTCTGGCCAATGATGCAAAGTTCTTATTCTTGGTGTCAGCTGTTTCAATTTCAATCAATGTAAAAGAATAGAAATTCCAAAAATGACTTTTTTAAGTGCTGAGGTGTTCATTAGAAACATACTCTTTGGTTTATGTGGATATTCTTTGAGAAAAAATTAAACATGTAAATGGTTTGAGCTTTTTTAAAGGTTTGAAACACTACTGCCACCACACCACTGAGCACTTTAAAATGCATATTAAGGGAAAGATTTGAGAAACTGCTGCTTAGTATAAACGACTGACAGAAGATCTTAAAACACAGTTTCTGTAGTTTTTACCAACCAGCCAGGAAACAATGACACTGTCAAAAGAGCAACTAGTTGTAGGTGCAGATGTATTCCAGGCTATGTTGCAGAGTAACATTTGTAATAAGACTGTCTAGCACAGAGGTGCCCAAGTTCGGTCCTTGAGATCTACTTTCCTGAAAGGATCATTAAAAGCCTACAAACGAGTCTTTCATTGGATTCAGGTGTGTTGGAGCAGGGAGACAAATAAGAGTGTCAAGAAGGTAGATCTCAAGGACCCAACTTGGGCACCCCTGGTCTAGCACACAGGGTGCAAGCTGGGACAGCATACACAAACAAGTTGTTCAGACAGTGTAAAGGAACATCTGTGTCAAATATAATCTGGAAGTACCAAAGTAGGAAACACCGCCATAGGGGAAAAACAAAAACCGAGCTAAGGTGCTGTCAGACTTTCGATTCCAGAGAGACAACAAGTGCTGTCCAACCAACTGGAGCTAATGAAGGTTGACAAGAAGTAGAAGAGTAGACAAGTACAGGGGAAGAAGGCAATTGCCTGTTGGTCCCAGAGTTGTCCGAAATTTAACTACATACATTTTGGGTGTCGCTGACAAACAAACTTTGGACATAAAGACCATTATGCCAATTCATACATATCATAACCCCAATATTTATTGAGGCATATTTGAAATTGGTTGACAGTCTGACTGGATCACCTTGTCTGGCATCAGGTTTCATAGGTTAATCGTATGAATTGAGATGGACTGGCACCTCAAAAGCTTTGTTGCTTGTGGTCCAGTGGTAACAGGAGCTCTGGGAGCTGTGACCCCCCCAAATTGGGAAAATGGCTCTCGCAGATTCCAAGTGCAACATCTGAGATTCCTGTCCAGAACAGCTAAGATAATCTGCAGGACCCTCAAACTCCCATGTGTCTTACAGAGGACCCGAGCTTGCAGCAAAGACAAATCACTGTATATTGCATGCGCATGATGAACTGGCATGTTTGTAAGAAGGTGTCCAAGTTAATTTGTGTGGAAATGTGTTTATGTGTTTGTCTGTGTGTTGGTGATTTCTGTATAAGAACAAAAGGCGCCTCCCTTCGTATTTAAAGCTCTCGCATTTAAACACATTGTATTGACAGCTTCCCTCTTGTAATTAAAGACTACTGAAGAGCTGGCTGGCTTCCAAGACAAAGTTCAAAAGACAGGTCATGGGAGGAGAAAGGCGTGTGTGCGGTGATCGCGTGCGTGTCAGTCAGCTGTCGATGCAGCTGGACACATCAGAGAAGGGCCCTTATCGACAGACTTTAGGTTCTAATGATTTCACCTTATTTAACAGGCATCTGAAGAGACGGCTATGCTAATTGTAAAAGGGATCGCCACTTGGTGTGGGGGTGGGGAGGTGTGCATGCCTGCATGTTACTTTGTGTTAATGTGTGTATGGGCATGCTTTTATTTGTGACGGATCATAAGGGATTTCTGCTTATATGCTGCACAGTCTTCAGTCTGAATTTGAGTTAGACCCCCGTCACACTCTGAAGACTTCACTGTGTCCTGAACATTTTGATGAACGCAGTGGGGACATAGTTAAAATCTAAAAATATGCAATTTTCAAGTCCATAATTTGTCCTAATTACATCTCTGCCATGTTATCACAGCATCAAACATGTTTCCACTGTTTTCTTACCACATACATGATCATGTGCATACCACATACAATTTGTTCTTACAACATTCTTTCTATGAACAATTATATCACTCTTAATGCGTCTGTCCTGATTTTATCAATACTATACAATGCGCTGTGCTTTATCTTTCATTCTGTATCCACATATCGGTTCAACAACAAACTACAGTCAGGAACTACAGTCAGAAAAGTAGTTCTCCTGCCAAAAGTTCACATCTCTATTGGAGCACACACTTATGTGCTCTGTGCATATACGTATGCGAAAATGCAGGCTCATGCTGTGAAGCGAACATTGATTTGAATGAAGAGGTGGGGGAGACATTTTGTTTTTGGCTGCATTTCAGTGCCATGTTCAGCAACTGGCACATTGCATTCATGAAGTAGTCCACAGACACCGGGGGCCCCATGTACAAAGACTTGCGCGGACTTTCTACTAAAAGTTGGCGTACGCCAAAACCCTGAATCTGGCGTAAGCACAGATATATTCAGACATATCAAAGTGTGCGTAGGCATGAATTCACGCACGTTCTGTTTGCACATCCCACTGAACGTGGAATTGAGCGTGGAACCAAACTCCTCCCTGGCCACGCCCCATTTAAATATGCAATTTAATGTAAATAAGCCCATGGAGCAGGGATTCCCCACAATGCCACATCAGACATCATGAACACAGAAAAAAAAATTGTACTATAGATGACAGGAAATTACGTGGAGACACGCAGGGACACCTTATTCAGTACACTGTTAAACGGATTAATCATGAAACTGGAAAAATGTTCGTGGGAGCTACGAAGCGTGTGTGTGTGACACACCACACACACGCAGAACAGCATGCACACACTGATGTTAGGCACGCGTCTGCTGACCATTCGCAATTTACACTCATGCTTATTGACAAATACGGAGCACAGGCAGCTCACCATCAAGCAAAAATAAAAAAAAGCCATTAATAATAATAATAAAAACATATCTGAATGTGCACATGCCCAAATGTGTCTACGTTAGTTTTCGTTCAGAACAATTACACAAATAAACTATTTTAACCCCCCCATCCTGCACAGTGCAGCCTCCACATATAATTTGAACATTAATCATGTGATGGGGTCTTTATAGCAAAATGTGTGCAGTCAGTAGCTCCGATTACATTTGGGAAACCCCCTCTCGCTGCAAAATGCGCTGTAACGTTGCAATGTACCTGATGACATTTGGATGACTGTGGCTCGGCGCAAGGCTGACTGGCACACGCCTGACCGATCAGCCGGCTCACGCTGGAATGCCCATGATGCCAGAATGCCCAGTGTGGTCAGAACCTGTGTGGGCACAGACAACCCCTGGCTCCTCGCCATACTGTGCTCTTGGCCAACCGCAGTTCTGTACACAACTCCAGTCACAGTGGCTTTGGTAATCAAAATTGGTTTCAGAGCCAATTATCCTCATTTGGAAGTAAATCCTCGTGTTCCCTGAATACACGCTCATATCAGATTGCACAATTTGCAAGGTCCTCTAACAACACTAACACAGCCAGTGCTAGTGCCATTTTATGCATCACTTACGCATGCTTTTATATCCATCCATATAACTGCAAACACGTGGTTTGTTAAATGTTCATCAGTGTGTCGCTGATGTGCACATAACTGATGACTTCTTGTTTTCATCCATCCATACGGTGCAGTCGTCCTGTCCCCTTTGCAGAAAAGCACCCCCAAAAATGATGTTTCCACCCCCCATGCTTCACGGTTGGGACAGTGTTCTTCTTCTTCCCATCCCAGCCTTGTGCAGGTCTATAATTTTGTCCCTGGTGTCCTTACACAGCTCTTTGGTCTGGGCCGTGGTCGATAGGTTGGACTGTGATTGATTGAGTGTGTGGACAGGTGTCTTTTATACAGGTAGCGAGTTCAAACAGGTGCAATTAATACAGGTAAAGAGTGCAGAATAAGAGGGCTTCTTAAACAAGAACTAACAGGTCTGTGAAAGCCAGAATTCTTGCTGGTTGGTAAAATACAAATTAATTATTTCAAAATCAAACAATGTAATTTTTCAGAATTTCTTTTTAGATTCTGTCTCTCACAGTTGGAGTGTACCTACGATAAAACTTACAGACCTCTCCATTCTTTGTAGGTGGGAAAACTTGCAAAATTGACAGTGGATCAAATACTTATTTGTCTCACTGTACATTAAGGTGGGAGCTTGGTCCACATGTGCATACACCATAAAATTTCTGACCAACCAAATGTGTTCTTTATAAGTTTTTATTTAAATGGTTTATTAATTATCAAAAACAAAAAAATTCATAAGAAGGGTGGGAAATGCATGTTTTTATTATGTTTCAAAATCAGAATTATATTTAGGCTAGCCCTTCTTTAATACGTTGTATAGGTTCTTACCGTGTCCTCCCAGTCTTTCGCGGACATTATGGAAACATGGTTTGTGAAGGGGTGTTAAAACAAGTGCTAACTGTGAGAAATGTAAAATAGCCACCACCCTCATCTCTTTTACAGGAAGGGATTTCACACCTGAGTTAGCCAAAGCGATGGCTTTGAGAGTGACAAATTCCTCCTTCTCTAGTTTCATAGACTTGTATTTCTTGACCAGCTGAAGGATGGCATTATTCAGGTCCAGAAGTCCAGCAAGTTTAGACTGGTCCTCATCCATTATGTAGTCCTCAGCATACACTAGCTGAAGACACAGAGAGAGAAAAAAAAACAACCAACAGATGAATATGTGTCCTGTGAGTTGTTATATGAGGGGCAGATTATTCAGAAATCCAAAGAAACAAACCTTGTCTTCAAAGGACAGTGAGCGATACACCACACGCAGGATCAGGATCTCCATCCATGCACTTTGCAGTAAACTCATCTGGTCTGCCAAAGACAGTGTCGAGAAACCTAAAAGGGAGAAAAGCAAACGGATTGTTAATTCTTCTCTCAAAACCTCTGCAAAAGAGGTAAGCAGACCAAATTATACCTCCTGCAGTGTGGAAAACAGTAGTTAAAATCTGAAACATGTGCCAAGCATGCAGTTATTATAAAAATACTAATTAATCCGGCAAGGAAAAATTAGAATGGCACAACATGCCTCCGTCCAACATTGTCCAAAAATGTTCCATGAGAGATCTGATCAACAAAAAGAACTGTTAAGATCATGAGAGGTTTGCCATTTTGTTTGAAGCACTTGCTGAAAATGCCATTTAATGTAAGAAATGAAAAATACTTGCAATTTGTAAACTGACCTCTGCAATACAACACTAAAGACTAAACTGCTGGTTCCTAACATAGTGTGATTTTTCTGTGCACTATAGATGAAAACATGTTATATGACACCAAAATAGATGGTTGTTATTTGATTGGTGGACAATATGTCAGGTGGTAATTATTATTTGTCTCACTATGTGAGTGATGTCATTTACCATGCTTTTTTGCACTATTTACTGTACATTTTTGTTCCATGACCATTCATGGTTGCAGTTACGGGACCAGCCGCACTCTCACCATACGCTTACCAGCCACAACCAGTGCGTTACCAGAGGTGTTAAGAGGATGCAACACTAGGGTGCCCATCCATAGTCGTCAGTGACTGATGGAGACATATATTTGTCCCATACTTCTTCGCTCTATTGAACGCTTTCATAGCTTTTTGTAAAAAATGCCTCCATGATATGAAGAAGCTAAATCCAGTAACCACAGTGTTTGTGGGACATCTTTAGTGGGTGTTAAAGCACTGTCAGATGAAGAATTGCACAAGTTCTTATTGTCATTTTTCACTGCATTGAAGAAAGCAGCAGGAGCACTTGCTGAAGTCAGTGGTGTGTTCTGCTCTCTGATTCCTCCCCAAGAAGAAACACCTGCCTAATATTAAGAAAAAATATCAAATGTCATACAACTATTTAGGTGTCATATAAAACAAATAATGAATGTTTTTCATTTGTGCAATAAAATAATGTTTTCATTCATTGACAGATGGAATGCACTGTTCAACTTGGCCAGCCAACAACCTGTTCAATGATATGTTCCATTTTCAACTCATGCAAATTTTCCTAGGAGTCCAGACAAGGTTCCTGCAGCTGTGGACTCACCCCTGTCTGTCTTTTCTAAGCATTTTAATACAAATATCTGGCATGACATGGGGGGCAGCACAGTGGATTAGTGGTTAGCACTGTTGTCTCACAGCAGGTAGGTTATGGGATCGCTTGCCACTTGGTACTTTCTGTGTGGAGTTTGCATGTTCTCCCTGTGTTCGTGTGGGTTCCCTCTGAGTGCTCTTGTTTCTTCCCACTTCCAAAGAGAGGCACGTTAGTTGAACTGGAAACTTTAAACTGACCATAGGTGTGCGTGCGTGTGTGGATGTGATTGCCTGTCTATATGTGGCCCTGCGACAGACTGGCGTCCTGTACAGGGTGTACCTTATTACAGCTGGGATAGGCACAGTCAATATAGTGACGTTTGGAGCCTCCCCCATTGGGACTTCAAACCTGCTCTTCAGAAAACCTGTGACTGATGTCACAGATGGTTTGTCAAGCATATACAACCCCTGGCAAAAATTATGGAATCACCGGCCTCGGGGGATGTTCATTCAGTTGTTTAATTTTGTAGAAAAAAAGCAGATCACAGACATGACACAAAACTAAAGTCATTTCAAATGGCAACTTTCTGGCTTTAAGAAACACTATAAGAAATCAAGAAAAAAAGATTGTGGCAGTCAGTAACGGTTACTTTTTTAGACCAAGCAGAGGAAAAAAATATGGAATCACCCTGTAAATTTTCATCCCCAAAACTAACACCTGCATCATATCAGATCTACTCGTTAGTCTGCATCTAAAAAGGAGTGAACACACCTTGGAGAGCTGTTGCACCAAGTGGACTGACATGAATCATGGCTCCAACACGAGAGATGTCAATTGAAACAAAGGAGAGGATTATGAAACTCTTAAAAGAGAGTAAATCATCACGCAATGTTGCAAAAGATGTTGGTTGTTCACAGTCAGCTGTGTCTAAACTCTGGACCAAATACAAACAACATGGGAAGGTTGTTAAAGGCAAACATACTGGTAGACCAAGGAAGACATCAAAGCATCAAGACAGACAACTTAAAGCAATATGTCTCAAAAATCGAAAAATGTACAACAAAACAAATGAGGAACGAATGGGAGGAAACTGGAGTCAACGTCTGTGACCGAACTGTAAGAAACCGCCTAAAGGAAATGGGATTTACATACAGAAAAGCTAAATGAAAGGCATCATTAACACCTAAACAGAAAAAAACAAGGTTACAATGGGCTAAGGAAAAGCAATTGTGGACTGTGGATGACTGGATGAAAGTCATATTCAGTGATGAATCTCGAATCTGCATTGGGCAAGGTGATGATGCTGGAACTTTTGTTTGGTGCCTTTCCAATGAGATTTATAAAGATGACTGCCTGAAGAGAACATGTAAATTTCCACAGTCATTGATGATATGGGGCTGCATGTCAGGTAAAGGCACTGGGGAGATGGCTGTCATTACATCATCAATAAATGCACAAGTTTATGTTGATATTTTGGACAATTGAAAGGATGTTTGGGGATGATGAAATCATTTTTCAAGATGATAATGCATCTTGCCATAGAGCAAAAACTGCAAAAACATTCCTTGCAAAAAGACACATAGGGTCAATGTCATGGCATAGGGTCAATGTCAATGAGCAGATCTGATTTGATGCAGGTGTTAATTTGGGGGATGAAAATTTACAGGGTGATTCCGTAATTTTTTCCTCAGAATTGAGTGATTCCATATTTTTTTCCTCTGCTTGGTCTAAAAAAGTAACCGTTACTGACTGCCACAATCTTTTTTTCTTGATTTCTTATAGTGTTTCTTAAAGCCAGAAAGTTGCCATTTGAAATGACTTTAGTTTTGTGTCATGTCTGTGATCTGCTTTTTTTCTACAAAATTAAACAACTGAATGAACATCCTCTGAGGCCGGTGATTCCATAATTTTTGCCAGGGATTGTATACACTCCATGGTTTTTATGATCAAGGTGACCACATTTACTGCACAGAAATGATCTTAGAAAAACACAGTGCAATCAAATTAGGGACAAATCTGATAGTAAAAACTGTATCTTTCAAAGAAGCTAGTGAGAAAGGACATTTATCTCTAATTTGAACAATTTGTTTGTTTATGACAATCACAAAATGCAATTAAAATTTAAAATGTGAGTTGAAAGAAAGGAAAAACAAAACAACAACAAAGGTTCCTTGTTTTAAAGTTTGCAAGTGGATCAAGATCAGTTTTCCACCCATCCCACCCTTCCCAGCTTCTTCCATCCTTTAGCTGACCAGAGACCTCCTCCCCCCTCTTCATTCTCCTGTACCCTTCTCCCCTGTGCCGAGGGCAGCCCTCTGGGGACAGGCAGGCCTTATCTCCCCTTGACACAACCTCAATGGATCAATGCCGACCATCGCTGTTGCAGTCTTCAAACGTACACACTAATTTCTGATTTGTGCTCCGAACTCTTACTTTTCCCCTTGTCTATCTATCTATGTCTTTCTATTTATGTACATTTAAATATTTCTCATCATAGTTCATTCATATTTGTGATGTACTGTGTGATGCATCTGACACTATGCTCATAATTTTTCTGAATGTCTTGTGCTCACATTATCACAGTACATAGGTATTTTGTGCATGTCTACACCTTTACTGTGGATGTGGCGCAATGTGAAATACAGTGTGCAGCATGGTAGTGTATGGCATGAAAACTTCCATTTTTTTTTTTTACTTTGCTGACCTTTGCATATACAACCAGTACAGGTTGAGAAGGGTGGTGAGTGAAGTGGAGAAACTAATGTGCATAACAAAAGCATAAAAAATTCCAGCATTGTGCAAGAACACATTCCTAAGTTTAAAATTGAAACAACCTACATGGAGAAATTTCAGTTAATGGTGTGTTCAATGCAGTGTATAGAACACCTTTGGGGTTGAAATTGCTCTATTACTGCAGGCACACAGGTATTGGTGATAGTTAAACTTGTATGATCTTGAAGATACAGATACTATATCATTGTAACAAGTGCAACAAAAAGTAAGGCGCAAGCATTTCAGTGCAAATATAAACCTGAGTAAACCACGCACAGACTTGAAAGGTCTGGGGAGGAAAAGAAAAATAGACATAAAATTTAACAGAATGAAAAAGGTATGTACACAGTGTAAAAGAAAAGAAAAAAAAGGGCAATTCCATGCCAAGTGGGAAAATGGTGTAATTTTTTTTTCCTGAGACTCCATTGCGCATTTTTTGCAGAATATAAGTTGTAGTTGCAGGAAACACCTGCAGTTGATGGCCACGGTATACATTTATGAAAACCACATCATTCAAACTTCATGTGTAGAAAGCTCCTTTGTCAGTTGTCCAGACAGCAATTATTTCCTTTTACTCCTACAACTTAATTTGAACACATTTCATCATTCCAGTGCAAATATAATGCTGCGTTTACACAGAGGCAGGACGTGTTCCAAATATCATATTTGCGTCATTCTTGACACATTCCTGACATTCTTAACATGACTTAATGCATCTGAATAGATTTCTTAATAGTGTGTGTTGGTGTGTAATATTTGTGATTTTGGTGGAGCATGTTTTTGGCTGTCAAAAAATCTTCCACGAATGTCATGCACCACCCTCATTTCATCTCATGTCGTGAAAGTCACAACTGAGCGTGTTGATCCGTCTTGATTAGTGGTGATTCTTAATAGAGCACAGCGTTCTTCTCTGACCTGCACTCAATTAAACCCTGCTGCACCGCATTCAGTTTCATTGCTCAAATATGCCGAAGAATGACAGTGATGCCAAGTCGGCTAAAAGTTTTGTTCTAGTGCTCCTTAGCGCGCTCCTGCAGGTGTTCCACTTGCTGCATGTGCCTGATGTTTGGGAAAACGCACGGCATGAGAGCTGCATGGAGCCACACATCTGGCTCTCTCCATCTCCTCCTTCTCTCTGCACTACTCCATGGCACAGAGCCCAACTAAGCATGCAGTCACAATGTTATTCTGCTGTGGATTTTGAGGTGTAAACTAGAGCGATCTGAAATGTTCAGCAGCTGATGGATGAATATGGGTGTGTGTGGAGACAATTTGTCTCATTCACAGTGTGACAGAACGTAACGATGCGCTGTTCCGCGCAATAGCGCGGAACATTAATTCTTAACCGTGTAATGGTTCCTGATAATTCGGCAACAACACGTGCCATTAATCATTACACATGGTGACAGGTTGCAGCAGTTCCTGAGGACACCTGATGCCTCTGCCCCGAATCATCACATTTGTGATCAGCGGCCAAGAATGTATACTTTGTGGCATTCGTGACTTGTCGTTGTTATGTGTAAATGCAGCATAAATTCACTGGTCCTTCATATCAACATTTTTTCACATATGTGGCTATCTAATGTACTTTTTGTATAACAGCCTCCTGAACCCAGCACGAAAAATCCTGTAACACGAGTCATGAATAGGGACATTTTTTACTGCACTGAAGCCCCTTACACAATAAAACTGCTACTGATAAATCTGCTTCCCTTGACTTTACCAAAGACAATCATACCGGTGGGGCCAGTGTGTGTGGCTCGCTCCCTGCACTGCGCCTCTCCTTCCACCGGCTGCTTGGGGTTGGGCCTTACATGTCACACCCTTTTAATGCACTTCACCAGCTCAGAGCATGCACGCACATCATATTGGGTTTTAAGTAGCACATTATAGGGTTCAAATAATTTTGCGGTCAGGTGTTGGGGATGGGTTTGCAGGGCAGTCTGTGGCACAGCTGTGCACTGCAGTCTCCCACAGCGATCTCCATACGCCACACCTGGCCTGCCATTTTAATGCGTACACTTTATTTCTACACATTTAGTAAACACATTCAATAATTTAGTGTCGGGGTCACTAGGCAGTGGTGGGTTTGCAGGGCAGGCTGTGGTGCAGCAGTGTGCCATGGCCTCCCACGGCAGTCTGCCACCTGTCGTCTCCTGCCCTGCTTTTAATGCAACACTATCTTTGCTCACTTAGGGGGTCGCACACAGCAAGGGACATGAACTATAACAACTATGGTGGGGTTGGTAGGTAGGGTAAATGTGGCATGTGAGATTGGCCCCGGGTGGCTTTGGATGTCCGGGGCTCTGGGGTGGGGGGGTCTGCCTCGCCAGTTCCGCCGTGGTCTCGGGGCCCTACTCCAGGGCTTGTGGGGCCCGGGGTCCCGCAGCCCATTGGGGGGGTGGGTGTTTGCGGTGGGGTGCGGGTGTTGGCACTGGGGGTGGACGACTGCTGGGGGGTTGGGGGCTGTGGTCTCCGTGGGGTGGGGTGTTGCCCCGCTCTCGCTTGGGCAGTCTCCCGATATTGGGCTTTGGTCTGGTGTGGGGTCCGAAGTGGAGGGAGTGGAATGGAGGCTGGGGGGGTTTGGAGGGGTCCTGCTGGCTGTGTTGGGGGAGTCTTGGGTGTTGGAGGGCCTCGTGTGCTTCCTGGCACAGGGGATTGGGTCTGACCTCTTGTCTGGGGGCCAGGCCCTGCCCTCATATGGCTCAGTGGTCCCTGCCTGCACTTTGGGTTCGGTTGCAGTGGCTCCTTTGCACCCCTTCCCTGCCACCGCTCGCTCCTCCCTTCGGGGGCCGTGGCCCAGGTGGTGTGGTTCTGGGGCCCGCCCTTTTGGTGGGCCCATGCCCGCGCCCTGTGTGCTTCCCTTGGGTATGGGGTTGCTTCCTGTGACTCTGTGGGGAGCGGTGTGGGGGGTGCGTTCCGGCGCCACCGGGCCATTCCCCTGTTGGTTCGTCGTGCTGCCCCGGTGGCTCTGGTGGCTGCCCTTCCTGGCCCCTGTGCCCTTCCACTGCCCTTTTTCTCCTGGCTTCTCCTGGGGCCCTGCGTCCTGCGTCCATTTCCGTCATTGCTTGCGGTCAGCCGTATGTCTTCTGACATGCTGGAGTGGTCCATGTCATATGGTAAGGTTCTGTACTTTTGTCTTGGCCCAACACACCAGCCACAGTAGTGATCGGATATTTAGCTGTGATCTGGGTCTCTGTGTGTGGATGGTTGTGTGTTTGTGGCCATCACCACAATTCGGTTTTGGGTGCTCTCAAGGGGATCAAGACTCTGGTGTCCTAGATTAGGGTATGGATGGTCATTAATTAAGTAACAGACTGTTGCTGTCACTACTTGTTCATGTGTGGTTGTTTGTCCTGGTAAGTTGTATGGCTGGGGCTTCGTCTCCTTGGTGTCTCACTTCACAGCTTGCCTTCACCACTTGTCTTTTGTTCCTGTCTGTCTTTGTTTTGTTTTGGTGGTCGGCCCTTCCTGATAGAAGCTGGCTTTGAGTAGGATGTTGTAGGCTGATTGGGAAGGGCGGATGGGGGTCGCACACGCACACCACGCTCACTCACGCGCTACATACCTTCTGTCTTGCAAGAATAAATTGCAGTCCCAGTATTAGCACGACAACAGTCAGCAGATGATCACTGTCGAGCTGGATCTGAAATTTGTCTAAGTGCCCCACGAATGTGGCTTTGCAAACAGACACAGTGACACGTTGGTGTGTGTGCTAAACTGACAAGGGGTGTGTCCGCCGACAGGAGCAGCTGTGGAGATCTGTGGTTCTGGACGTCACAGTTGGGGAACACATATTGTGTTTGGATGGACATGAACTAACAACTGTCCACTGTGACGCGCGTGTCTGCTTGCTGTCCTTACGCGGACATACATTAAAAACATATATCGCTGTTGCAAAGGGCTGCAGCGAGCATGGGCACGGTGCACACATTGACAGGCTGCCCCAGGTGAAACAGACCGTCAGATCATAACATGCAGCTGGCGATCTGAATGTCACGCCACCCACGTGAGCTCTTTTCCACATGACGCGGTGTCTGTCCTGTGGCACGCTGTCCACAAGACACGCGTGTTGGGCAGGACACGCCGCCAGCAGATGTGGACATGATAAGAGTGCCCTGCTTCTCATTCATGTCATTACATGACTATGCATCTGTGACCATGGGTCATCTACAGAGGAACAGACGGATCATACTTGTATTGTCTGCTTCATAAGAGGGATTCAATAAAATGCAGTGTTTTTATATGGTGTGCGGTTTTATTTTTCCTTAAATACGTCCATGTCCTTGATATCAGGCATTTTCCCGCACCTTTTACATGACAGTGATTGTAAGGGGTAAAGTTTCTGGCTGGCAATCAGAGCTTTTGGAAATTGCGGTTTGAATCACGTGGGTGGTATGCATTTTTAATTTTTTTATTTTCACAGCAGCTGCGGGATGTCCACAGCTGTTCGCACTGTGTTCCCGCGTGCACGAAACTGTCGCAGCATGTATGTTGGAATTTTTTATTTATTTATTTTTGTCAGAGCAGCTGCACGTGATGTGGTTACACATCGTACACATCTCCTCGTACTGTGTTCCCATGTGCATGAAACCGTCGCAGTGGCATTGTTCACACCTACCTGTTGGCTCGATGTTTTCGTGGTTCCCTCATACAAGCTGTCCCGCCGTGATTCACGGTGAGATGTACTTATTCATACTGTGTGTGAAGGGGCCCTAAAGTTTGGACATTGTTTGCTCTCCTCAAGGTTAGCAGTATCAACATATGTTGTACTGTAATTGTGTGTCAATGAGAATTTGAACAAATCTGTACGAAAACACTTTTGTGGGAATTGCCATTGAAGAGAGCTGGAATTTGATATTTTGCTGCAGAAATCTCAGTATCACGGTTGCTCCTCACACTTTTGCAAGCTCCTCTTTGTTTTGCTATCTGTTTCTAGATATTCTAGCGTTCCTCTCTTATCATATTGTTTCCATTACAGTTATTATTATTATAAGAAGATCAGTCTGTTACTTGCTGTCTTTCTTCCACTGCTGATCCCTTTAATGGAACACCTGCCCACTCACACTTTTCCTCACAGCTGTCCTCTCCTCACACACCTGTCCCTTCACACCTGCCTCTCTGCTGATGTGCATGTGTGTTTGGTTCCTTCACAGGAAAGACAAAAAACAGTGGTGCACCTGTCAGACACCACTGCAACGATGTGTGTGCATCTGGTCATGCCTAACAGGTATATGAGAAGGAAGATATTTCTTCAACATCTGCTGTGATGTGTCACCTCTGGAGAGAGCAGGGTGTGTAGGTTCTTATCACTCAGTGTGTTCATGGGTAATGGCAGGCGTCTCATTATCCTCATGTTACAGGCTATTGTTGTTCATGATGGGCTTTAAATAATATCTACAAGTCTTAACAACAGTGACATACTGACAAGCTTGCTTATCTATCCTTGTGAAGGCTCTTGCTGATACTGTATAATGCATTTCTGATTTCAAGGTTCTTAAGGTAAATTTTGTGAGGGGGTCAGTTTAATGAAGAACGGCCTGTGCCACAGCCAAAAGGTACTTTTTTCTGTTTAGACACAGGATGTATGGCAACTTGGACTCAAACAACTGCACACTGGGTGCGAATTAGAGGCGAGCTTGTCTCCCTTTGATAAGACATGGGTTACCCCGAAAACAAGATTTCTGAAATTTGTCAGTTCTCTGCATCATCATCATCATCATGGATCATGCAAAAAATTAAGCGATTCTAATGTATTTCGTGTATACTATGATAAAAGTGTAAGTGTATAAGTGTAAGTGATGAATTTACAATTTTAATATGCTGAACTGGTCATGAAAGAGAACATTTTAGGTGTATTTTGATTTCAGAAAGATAGAAACAATAAAAAAAACAAATACCAGAGTTAGACAATACAACATTAATAAAAGAAAGGCTGTTAATCCCCAAAACGTGGATCAGTCGTCAATCGTGAACTATCTGCAAACTGAACTGCAACACATAAATACTGAAAAAATATCTCCCAAAACGTGAAGGCAGGTCTTGCAAATGTGAATTTCTTTACGATTTGGTGTATGTGCTTGGCTGAGGAGCCAATGGTGCGAAGTGACCATGTGTGGGATTATGACTACGCACCTCTCACTTTTCATTGCACCACAAGGTTTCGCGCCATCCCTCGACTCACACGCACATTACCTTGACACTTGCACAAATTTGATCGCCGCACTGGCAGGCAGTCTGGCATGCAAATGAGTAAACCCATCGTAAACTGTGCGTAAAATCTAAGTGGCTGCATGCCAGTGCACAAATAAAATTTTGAAATGTTCAAAACTTCTGGCACGCATTAATTTCGTGAACTAGTCATGCACGTTGCACAACCTATCCAAAAACACTGCGTGTCATTGCGCACAGAGATTATAACGAGATGTTACATCTATAATCAACATAACTTTACCGATATATAATCTAACTCATAAGAAGGAATAAAATGCAGCTGTTTTACCAATCCATTATGATATAAATATTATAAATAATTACCTTTGAGACAAGATTCCAAATGTGTTCTCCACCACATGACGCGCACAAGACATCCTGCAGCTGTAGATAATTTCTCTGTGATTCTGGCAGCGATGAGAGAATGGTTTCACCAGCCAGGTTCTGAGAGCAAATGCGTCAGTGACTATGAAATGATTATTTTATATTGCGTGGTGTGAAGTAGGACAAAGCGGGATGCATTGGCATAACGAACTGTACAGCAGTGCGGGGATCACATTCTTGCAGTGTCACGTTCTCTATTAGTGGGTGAATAATCCAATGCTTGTCGAATTCTGCTTTATCATGACAGGAAGACTCAACATCAAAGGATCAAAAAGCGGCATAGCTATGAACACTCAGCCGCCACAAGCCAGTTATCCCTATGGGATAACTTGGTCGCCTCATTCGGTATAGTCCCTCCCCCCCAAAAAATATTTTTGCAAAGATAAGGTTTGCGATCAAGATTTTTTGAAGCATTTGAGTTGTAAACAGAAATATGTAAACTACTTAAAGGAAAGGATTTTTTTGTGTTTTGCAGCAAAAATGATTAACTTTGCAGATATTCATGGTTTGCGTAAATTTTCATTCATGGTTTGTTGATATTTCGCAATTTACAGCAGATTCACCTTTTGGGGGTCAACAAGCCGCTCATGCGTCTTCAGCATGTCAACAAACCATCTAGTGTCTGAACAACCATTTGATAAACTAAGTCCAATTCTCAAACCACATTTTAACCCTCAAACAGCCTTTTAAAAAACTGAAACTTACAATGACATATAAACAAAGACACACAGTGGAGACAGCTGACAGCATCATCTTCCAACGGATGAAATCATCAGAAAGAATGAGGTGAATATTCAAAAGCAGCCTTTCTCAAAAAGTGATCAGTGGGCCACTGGTGGTCTCTGAGTTCATCTGAAAAACTTTTAAGAAACACTGTTTTAAAGGGTTCTTCAATTTCTTCATGCTGCTTCTCAAAGCATATTTCCAAGTGCTAAAGGCTGATTCTTTATTCGGTATAAGCCAAAAAATATTAAATGCACAGCACATTGACAGGGACTGCTTGAATTGTTTGAGTTTTTCCTAACCTGCTTCCTCACCATTTCTGCTGATAACACACGCAGTCACTCGAAACCATCTGAAAATATACAGTAACTTATGATACGGACACCATGTAGACACAATATTCCAGTGTGCCCAAATGTCACCTGTGAGGGTAACCTGACCCAAATGAGCTCAAAGTCTACTTAAAGGCAAAGCACCCAATGAATGAGGAGGAAGTGAAGACCACTGCAGTCAAAAGTACACGAACATCACCAGGGAAGAAACCCAACTTCAATTCTTCATGTCCAGATTTCCTGGGGAAGGGATATTGCACTTGTAGCCACATTCACCACCCTATCGAATCACTCTGGGTCCCAACTGGGAACCACTCATTTCAACCAACAGACCTTCCATGTCTCTCCAAACCAAGGCATTGCTCTGTTGCAGTGAAGTGATCACTTGGCTGTCCGGTTGGCCGTGACCAGTGGGTGGGGTCCTCAGCACTGGCCATTGTGTCATAACTGATGTTCCCTCACAGTGCAAGTAGTACAACTCATCTGACTCAAGTAAATTCTCACTTGACACAAAGTCAATCAAGTGGCACCCAGTAATATATGTTAAAAAAAAAATATTTGTTTATCCATTTACATTTTATTCCTTAAAAAAAAAGGCTGAACCACATTTTTAAAATGCTGTTTTTCCTTCATTACATGTAAATATCCTCATATTTAAGTATTATATACTATGAACTTTGCTCTCAAATCTAATATAGAGTACTGGGAAAAACTTCAAAAATATTACAAAATTAAATATTAGACTGCCAGATTTTAATACTCGCTTTTGCCGTGTATGTACAAAGACTCTGCTAACCCCTCCCCTGTCAAAAAGACGATGTTGTCCTTTATCGTCTTGGAGGATGTGTACATTCTGTATGTTAGCCTTGTCCTTACAGTTCTAAGTTCATTTGCATGAAAGTGCAGAATTATAAATGTAAACTCAGATGAATAAATAAATAAATAATAAAAATGACATGTAAGCAAAAAAGCTTGGACATACCCTCCATCAAAATTTCCTTTTAATCAGATGTGTGTGAACACACAAAGGAAACACCAATAATTAAAACCCAGTAATTAATTTATTGACCTGTAAGTCAGGTTTTTTCTTTTAGGTACATCAGTGATTTTTATCAGGATGTGATGAGCTTATGTTTGTACGCTGTGTACATTTTCCTGTACCTGTGTATATATGAATAATTACTTAAAAATTTGATAACTTCTTGTTTGCTGCTTTGCTTATATGCTACATGCATGCATACATTTCCTAACATAAGTTTGTGTGTGTGTGTGTGTGTGTGTGTGTGTGTGTGTGTGTGTGTGTGTGTGTGTGTGTGTGTGTATGTATGTATGTATGTATGTATGTGTGTTTTCCTCCCCGACCCCCACCGCACCGGCCTGTCTGCACCGTTCAGCCATCCAATGCCTCTTATCTGTCTGATTAATAGGCGGCTGGCTTCAGAACAAATTAATTAACAGATAACGCCATCTCTCCCTCCTCTCCTTCCTCCATTCCTCCCCTCCTTCTCATGAAGGGATCGATACAGCAGAAAAAAAGAAACATCAATGGGAATTTAGTGCTGATGATGGAGCGAGAGGTATTGATGGAGAGAGAGAGCGAGGGAGAGAGAGAGAGCAAGAGAAAGAATGAGATGGAAGAGAGAAGAAAGAGTGGGAGGGAGTGGAGACCTTTCTTTCATACCTGTGATTTCACTTAACTAAAGAAGGTTCCTTAGTTGACTCTAATTACATTTCCTTTCTGACCGTTTCTGATAAGGCATCTTAAATTGCGTGTGGCAGTAAAAGTGCGTTTGTCTATGTGTGTTTGCTGCGTGCTCAGGCTGCTCCGGCAGCAGTGGACTTATTTACATTCAATAATTATAAAAATTTCAGCACTGCATTTGAAGATCAATTACACTGTTATATGTTAAGAGTCAGACTGAGGGGTTCAGGAGGTTCCAGTGTTTTAAAGGGGTGACTGCGTACAAATTCTGCTTTTAATCTACCATTTAAAATTACATATGCTCAGATATTATGAAATTATCCCTAAAGACACTGAAAAGCTTTTCCATTATTTTATGTCATATTTATTTGAATATCAAGGAGGAAAATACCTTTGTATGGCTTAGTTGATTATTTACATTGACTCTATGGGTAGTGTCCTGTTCAGTGACATCAAAGACACGGCTTTCTGTGAACTCGGGGCAGATAAAATTATTCCATTTGGAATGCTGACTCCAAGTGCTGTTGCAAAGTACCATATTTTCTGGAAATTGTGGCCTTTTTACTAGTTTGGGAGCTTCTGCGAGTTACACTATGGTAGAACATCAATCACTCATTTTCAACCGCTTATCTGGTGGAACATATATACTGAAAAATCATGCATTTGTTTAATAATAATAATAATAATAATAATAATAATAATAATACCAGAGAGTGTGTGCCAGTTACAGGGGCATCACACTACTCAGCCTCCCTAGTAAAGTCTACTCCAGGGTGCTCGAAAGGGGGGTTCAGCTGACAGTGAAACCTCTGACTGATGTGGGTTCCGTCCTGGTTGTGGAACAACTGACCAGCTCTTCACTCTCACAAGGATCCTGGAGGGGACCTGGGAGTATTCCCATCCAGTCTACATGTGTTTTGTGGACTTGGAGAAGGCGTATGTTTGGGTAACCCTGGAGATATTGTGGGAGGTGCTGCGGGAGTATGGAGTGAGGAGGTCCCTTCTCAGGGCCATCCAATCTCTGTACTCACAAAGCCATAGCTGTGTTCGGGTGCTCGGCAGTACATCAGACTCGTTTCCGGTGGTGGTGGTTGGCCTCCGCCAGGACTGCGCTTTGTCACCAATTCTGTTTGTGATATTCATGGACAGGATATCGAGGCAAAAGAACTGGATCGTGGTGCAAGCTGACGAAATGGGTTTCCTCAGAAGGGTGGCTGGTGTTCTATAGGCTGAGAAGCTCGGTCATTTGTGGGCGCTCGGAGTAGAGCCACTGCTCCTTCACGCTGAAAGGAGTCAGCTGAGGTGGTTCAGGCATCTGTTAAGAATACACCCTGGGTGCCTCTCTAGGGAGGTGTTGCAGGCACGTCCAGCTGGGAGGAGACCCCAGGGAAGATTCAGGACTAGGTGGAGTGATTATATCTCCACACTTGCCTGGGAATACCTCTGTATCCACCAGTCAGGGGTGGTTAATGTAACCCAGGAAAGGGAAGTCCGGGGTCTCCTGCTGGAGCTGTTGCCCCCGAGACCCGATCCCAGATAAGTGGTTGAAGATGTATGTATGTATCAATAATAATAATAATAACAGCTATTTATATTAGGTTTTCTCAGGAATCAAAACACTAAACAAAATAAACAACAAGAGAATAAATGGCAATAATAAAAGTACACTACAACAGTGCACAAAAATCCCAAATTAAATTGGTAATACAGAAACAAGGTGTGCTTTGCACTCCAGTCTGAATTCTATGTTTTTCCTCTTCAAGAGGGATTTTTTTTTTACTTGTACTCCAGTGTGACTTATGCCACCTTGACACGCATGAATTTTAGCTCAGCACTGCCGCGCAATTCGTCTTACCAATGTGTGTCATTAGATGGTACGCTTGAAAAGCCACTTGGCACTCGCATGAATGTGATCCCTGCACCAGCATGCTATCTTGTGTGCCAAAGAGTATACTCGTCTTACACTGTTGTTCACTGTGCGTAAACTGCATAAACTGTGCAAGGCCCTGTGCGCAATGGCATGCATTGACACGCAGTGTTTGCAAATTGGTTGCACAATGTTCATGGCTAAGTTCACTCAAGTGGCAAGAAATTTATGCAGCTGCACACAGTTCACGGACAGTTTACAGCGAGTTTACTCATTGACACGCTAAATTGTGTGTCAATGCGGGGATGCAAATGTCAAGGCACCTTTATACTGTCGAACATACGGTACATTTCCATGTGGGTACTGAGAAATATGTGCGGTCCAGCTTCTAGCTAGCTAGTTAAATAGGAAGTACTTAGTTTATTTGGAGTATTTCTGGTTACTAACATTAATATCTACTTTCAGACACCAGGTGACAAATACAACATGAACTTGCTGAAAAGGCGTATAACATGATGTGTTTGAAGGTGTTCACTGACAATAATGCCCAGTTTGACATATTATTGTGAAAAAAACAACTACCGTATTTTCCGGACTATAAGTCGCACCGGAGTATAAGTCGCACCAGCCACTTTATCCATTATAAAGAAAAATAAACCATAAATAAGTCGCACCGGAGTATAAGTCGCACCAGCCACTTTATCATTATAAAGAAAAATAAACCATAAATAAGTTGCACTGGACTATAAGTCCCATGGACATACAGGTATGTTAACTTAACATGAAAAGTTCAGATGATAATATTGTGACGGCTACCGTTTTCAGATGCATATTTCACCAGTCGTAACTTACAATCTGCAGAGTATGATTTTCTTTTTGGTGGCATTTTTTCGGGCCTTCTCCGTTGTCTTGTTAAGTTATCAGTAACGTTGAAATTTTTATTTTTCTATGGTAGTCAGAAGTCGCAGGAACAGTCACACAAGCCTTGAGTGCCCTCTCGTGAGCTGCATTCTACCTACAGATATGTTTGTATTTTGTGGACCACATTGCGAGCCGAACCATGCAGCGCCTACCTGCGCAGCTCATGACCACCCAGCATTGTCGATCCAGCTCCTTCCAAGTGCAGACGCTAATCCTCCGCCGTCGCTCAGTGCTCCCATGCAGCTCTCAGCGTCAACTCTGCTCACACTGATATCCAAGGGTTGAAGCTGTCTTGTTAGCCGTCCCGGAATAAACACCATGTTCGTCTGCTTCAAACGCTATTCACAATCTTCGACGCCAGCTCCTTCCAAGTGCACACACTAATCCTCCGCCGTCGCTCACCCGGTGCTCCCACGCAGCTCTCAGCGTCAACTTAAACACTCTGCTCACACTGATATCCAAGGGTTGAAGCTGTTTTGTTCGCCATGCCGGAATAACAGCAAGCACCGTATTTGTCAGCTTCACACGCTGTGGGTGAGGTGAGGAATACGCGTCCAACGTTCTGTTCTCTGATTGGTTATCGCGACCAGCGTGACTTATAGGACGGCCGCCATACTACAGTGTCCATGATGCATTGCATTTCCTTTTCTGGTGGCCATTTTAAAACATAGATCGACTCTGTCACGTAAAATTGTTTTGTTACAGTAAATTAATTGAGATCCTACCGGTATATTTTTCATTTATAAGTCGCACCGGAGTATAGGTCGCACCCCCGGCCAAAACATGTAAAAAAGTGCGACTTATAGTCCGGAAAATACGGTAAGTTGATTCATCATAACATTATTTTACAACAATACATCAAATTATAAAGTGTTAAATTAAGAAGCAGGTTATAAGGAGCTCTACAAGCCTGCACCCGAAGCAGTGCCCATGTTTCACACACTCCTGCTGTCCAGTTGCTTCCTCTTTTTTCCCCTCTTTATTTTTTTTTTTTTTTTACACCAGTCTCTAACTGCTGCACCTTAACATTCCAAATTTCCAATTTAGTGTGGCCAACAGTTGATAAAAATATAACCATCATCAGAGATGTGAGTGAATGATGATTCCACCTAACCAGAAGTTTGAATAGGCTTTAACAGCATCTGGTGGCCTCCTACGGTGATTTACACACATGGGTGTGCCTTCATACAGAAAAGAATGTGCATGTGTGTGTCTGCATGTGCCACACACACACATGCAATTCTGACAGAAAGAGGCTGCAGAGCACTCAAGCAGACTTAACCTCCGCTGCTTGCTCTTGCCCTCTGTCTTTTTCTCTTCCCTTTGCTCTATCAGATCCACACAAAGACAAACACACAAACACACGTCGATTCCCCAGCCACCCTGCGGCCTGTTTGTCTGCCAAATGAGTCCTGACTGCACATTTACACCCGAGACCGCACAACAGTCTGGCAAACACATACACAGAGGCAAAGGATAGTCCTCTCTCATGCCCCAGTTGTTAAGTGAACACACATATCCAGAAGGCCTATATTTGTTTTCTTGTGGTTATAGGGCAAACAGGCACGAGCCACATCTGAGTGTGATGCTTGTGAGCACCCGTGCACTAGTGTGAAAACAGTTTACAGGACTTTGAACGGCACTAAGGCCATTCTGTGTGGATTCCTGTGACGGTATGAGTTAATGTGACATAGAGACAGGAATTACCCCAAACCTGGGGATCAAACTACTGACCCTTTAGTTGATGGCCAACCTGCCCCAACAATTTTAAAGCCGATATAAAACTTTTAGAGGAGTGGGAAATAAACATACGTCAGAATGTTGCTCGAGGTCTGGACCTGGGTGGTCCACACACAGGCCTTTCTTCCAGCACTTTTGTTTTTACGTGCACAATGGGTCCAGTATTGTTGTACTATATACTGGGTATTCTTCCACTACTGTACTTCTAGTGGCTGGATTCTTTAGGCATACTGCAAACTTGAATAACTTGGCAAAAAAATGAGGTAATGATTATCTCAAAATATGAAGTTCATGTACTCAAAAATAACAAGGTATTAGAACATTAATGCTTGAAGTAACTGTTATGTACGAGGTCTATTAGAAAAGTATCCGACCTTATTATTTTTTTCAAAAACCATATGGATTTGAATCACGTGTGATTACATCAGACATGCTTGAACCCTCGTGGGCATGCGAGAGTTTTTTCACGCCTGTCGGTTACGTCATTCGCCTGTAGGCAGTCTTTGAGTGAGGAGTGGCCCACCCTCTCGTTTTTTCATTGTTTAGGAATGGCTCAGAGACTGTTGCTTTGTTTGATCAAAATTTTTTCAAAACTGTGAGGCACAACTGAGTGGACACCATTCGATAAATTCAGCTGGTTTTCGGTAAAAATTTTAACGGCTGATGAGAGATTTTGGTCTGGTAGTGTCGCTATAAGGACGGCCCACGGCGCCTGACGGCGATCTGCGCTTCGAGGCGGCAGCGTCTCACCGTTTCAAGTTGAAAACTTCCATATTTCAGGCTCTGTTGACTCAGGAAGTCATCAGAGAACAGAGAACTTTCAGAAGAAGTCGGCATGAGGAGTTTATTCGGACATTCCATTGTTAACGGACATTTTGTAATGAAAGAACGTGCGGACAGAGTTGCATGTCGGGCCGGACCCGACCGCGGGGGGTCGCGATTGGAAAAACACCTCCGTTGGAAACCTTAACGGGCAAGTTGGAACATGCCCAAGCTGTTAAACAATTTCTCAGTTACTCACTTGTTGAAAGCCATCAAAAGCCGCCTGAATTTTACAAATGGTTTTCAACACGGAGATGTTTTTCCTGTCACGGCGCACACAGATTTGCCGAGTCGTCACGGAAACTACTCGGCGAATTTGCGCGCATGTCTTTCATTAAAAAATATCCTTAAACAGTGGAATGTCCGCATAAAGTCCTCATGCCGGCCTCTTCTGAATCTTCTCTGTTCTCTCACGACGTCCTGGGTGAATTAAGCCTTAAATTAGGATGTTTTCAGGTTGAAACAGGCCGACGACGGCGCCTGGAAACGCTGCACGACGTCCTGCTCTGTGGGAAGTCCTTACACTGACAGAAACACCCCATAATCTCTCATCAGCCGTTAAACTTTTCACCGAAAACCAGCTTAATTTCTCGAATAGTGTCCACTCAGATATTCCTCACAGGTCCAGAAAAAATGTTGATAAAGCAATGCGCGCCGTCTCGAGCAGCGTGTGAAACAAAGGAATTCAGCTGAGAGGGCGGCACCACATCTCACTCAAGACCTGCCCACAGGGAAATGACGTCGCCGACACGCGTGGAAAAACTCACGCATGCGCACGAGGGTTCAAGCATGATTGGTGTAATCGCACGTCATTCAAATCCATATAGTTAAAAAAAAAAGAAAAGGGTCGGTTTATTATCTAATAGACCTCGTATGTCTTTTGATGGCACCAAAATGAAACATACTGATTAAATAAACTCATATTCTCAGTTGTTTCAAGTTACAATGTTCCAATTTTTACTCCAAGGTGAATAAATCAACTACAGAGTTCCAGAACAACATGCTTTACTATGTGCACCATTGTCCCAAATTATTGTAATTTCTTCCTACAAATGTCTATAACCCATACTATTTTCCTTTTATCATTTGTCTCCACCAAATTTTCCATCTGAGTAAATCAAATAAGAAAAAGAATAATATTTAATTAACTTCCAAATAAATGGTCATTTAATGTCAGACATTTTGACCTTAAGATAGATGAAATATATCTTAGCACTGTGGACTCAGTTGAGAAGATCAGAAGATCTCTGGCTCAGTACCTGACTGCGTCCTTGTGTCTCAGTGCAATTTCTCTGTGTACATATTTATGCTTAAACTTGTGTATGTGCCAACCCAGTCTCACAGTTTTTTTCTTGCTCCTGTCACAAAATGATTCAAATTAATAACCACCCCGACCCCCCGCTTCACTTTTAATTTCATGCAGCATCACGGAATGTATTAGAATGAATTCGTGCTGCCGTTACGAAAATGTGGCGCTTTTCGTCACAATATCACAAACCAATAGATTAATGCATATTTTGTGCTGCTGAATCACGACATGCCGTGAGATATGGTAGGTATGTGTGCACATTGCAACATGCTGTGCAGCACAACTGCTCGCTCTCTCAAGATTCATTTGGAGTCTGTGTGCATGTGAATGTGTGTGTGTGCACACCTCAAACTGTTTTGTACCATACGGCCAGACGCCGGCCCAAATGAACATAGACCCCCTGTGATGGCTTTGGCCAAGCTCAAGCAGAACATACAAAATACACACACATGACAAAGCACACTGGCAAATGCTGTCACACACACATATCCACCAGCTGACCCAATTACGCAGAGATGTGCAACGAGTTGGAAACAAATTCACCCAAAGAAGCAGCTAAATTACAACAGTTTAAAGACATGCAGACACACAGGACACACTGCTTGTGGACAAGCTATGTGTTACGTACGAGGTCTGTCAATAAAGTAACGGTCCTTTTTATTTTTTCTTAAAACTATATGGATTTGATTCATATGTTTTTATGTCAGACAAGCTTGAACCCTCATGCGCATGCATGAGTTTTTCCACGCCTGTCGGTGACGTCATTCGCCTGTGAGCATGCCTTGTGGAAGGAGTGGTCCCGCCCCCTCGTCGGATTTTCATTGTCTGGAAATGACGGAATGATTTGGACTTTTTTTCCATCAGAATTTTTTCAGAAGCTGTTAGAGACTGGCACCTGGAAACCATTTGAAGAATTTATCTGGCTTTCGGTGAAAATTTTACGGGCTTCACAGAGAATAAGGAGTGTTACTACAGCTTTAAGGACGTTCGGTGCGGTGCGCTCCGAGCTGCGACGACGAGGCAGAAAACGCCAGATCATTTCTAAGCTGATGGCTCTGTGGATACGAGACCGTCGTGTGCACTTTCTCTGGTTATCACAAGAGCTGGACATCAGCCATTTTCCGGGAGATTTCACTTTTAACAAGAGATTTTGTCATGGAAAGCCGCGCGGAGGCTTCGTGCATAACAACCGATTCGCTGTTTGAGCGAGACAAAGAACACCTCCATTTCAGCGTGTCATGGGACAAGTTGGGACATGCCTATCTCGGCTTTCAATGCTTACCAGTCCAGTAAGTATCAGAGAAATTATGGAGAGCTGGAAAAAAGTCCAAATCATTCCACCATTTCCAGACAATGAAAATCCGACAAGGGGACGGGACCACTCCTTCCACAAGGTGTGCTCACAGGCGAATGACGTCACCGACAGGCGTGGAAAAACTCACGCATGCGCACGAGGGTTCAAGCTTGTCTGACATAAAAACATATGAATGAAATCCATATAGTTTTTGAAAAAAATAAAAAGGACCGTTACTTTATTGACAGACCTCGTATGTGTCACTGACTCTGCACCTGCATGTACAAATCTTCAAAACCTCAAGTTACTCAAGTAATTTTGTTATGTAGTTTTTCCTTTAATGAAAGTGGCTGAGGTCTCAGCTTGAGTTAGGTTATGGTTCTTGTTAGTTTTATTGAGATTCATTGATGTTTGACAAGAATTTCTGATAAGATAGAAGTCTATTTCCCCATGAGTCTTTATAGTGGCATCAAAGCGCTTTGAGGAAGTATTAGAGGATGTCCTTATATGCAAACCCCACCTTCACCGATAGGTCAGGTTAGGTCAGGTCTAGGACCATGTGCTGGTGCCATGCATTGCTGCATCCACCACACTGCAGAACCGTCTTGAGTCCAGGGCCCGGTTTCATAAAGCAGTCTAATCTTGTTTAGTCGAATAAACTCACTTAGTTGACTTGGTTTTTGACTTTAGTTGTTGCACAAAGCGCTTAGTTAACTGAAGTTTCACATTACCCGACTAAACTTTTTAGCCTGGTACAGAGGAGACTAATCTTATTTTAGTTGAAAAACTTCAATGTCTTACCTCAAAAAAATGATCGCTACCATGTACCACCACTAGATGGAACACTCAAAAGCACACCTACATCACTCGTATTCCTTCAAAAGGAGAGCTTCCTCTGCTTTTGGCTGTGGTTGCAGCAGACGACTGTCATGATGTGTTTGTGACAGTTCTCACACGAGCCACCGGGCGTCGCTGTTATGCTGAGCAATGTTGTGTGCACAAAAAGGTCGACGAAAGTGTAGAAGAAACTGAAGAGTGAAACTGCTAGGCTAAGTGCTAAGCACATCGTTCTGCAGTTCATATTGGTCTGTAAATGTTATTAAAGCCAGTTAATGAAACAAAGGCGGGACAGTTCATGACATCAACCAACCTGGACGTAAACAAAACTGTTGCGCATGGAGCCGTCTCTTGGCAATGCCACATGCGAGGCCATTATGCCTGTGAAAACAGTCGACTAAGGTAAGATAGCTAATCTCCAAGTTTAGCCATCAATGTGAAACGTGATTAGACAGACAATGTTGGGTGACTAACTGTAGTCCACTAAGAATGTTTAGTAGACTGAAAGATTAGGTTGCTGTTTGAAACCGGGCCCTGGATGGTAACTACTACCCAGGCAGACAACTGGTCCATGCTCATCTGCCAGTTAAAACGTAGGTGGCTCTGGCCTTCTCCTGCTGCTGGGCACCTCAAAAACACTGAAGCCATTAGTGCTGAATCATGCCCAGAAAATGTGCCACATGTCCAGATGTGGTAGCTGACACTCCCTTACAATGCAGGTGATACTCCTCACCTCAGTTTGCCTTTATTTTATTTATTTGCAAATTTTGAGACCAACAGTATATATTAGTTGAAAACTTCCCCAAACACCACCTGTGTATTCTCCTTGATTGTCTAACATTATCATTTTTATGTTTTATATCTGCTAATCACAGTTGGCATTGATAGTGCAGCCTTCCTGCTTTGTGTGCACCAAATCCCATCAGATCTAAGAAGTAAAGCAAAGCAGATCCTGGTCGCCAGGGACTTTGTATGTTTCTCCAAGTAGAACTGGAGTTGAGTCATGAAGGGCATCCAGCATAAAACGTGGCAAATCCCAATGTGGATCTGTACCGGATCTGCTGTGGTGACCTGGAAAACCTGGGGCAGCTGGAACACAAACATTAACTGTTGGCATTGAGCATGCAAGTATGTGGAGACGGCCCAGATTTGACCCCATGACTACAAAAACTTTGGCTTGTACAGTTTTTTTTTTCTATTGCATTACTAGTCACAACTTCGTGGATTAGAACAGACAAGGATTTCTATAAAAGAAAACAGACCAAATCTAGGCCCAAGTTGCCCATGTGCCTTTGGCATACAGTGGATGAAATTTCAAGTCTTCTTAGTCAGAAAATATTTCTCAAAGTTCCTCTACCACGAAGTTCACCCTCAATGTTCTCCAAAATATACCTGATTTACATGGGTGCATGACCAGTTTTTGGACATTTCACAATTAACTATGAGCTTAGACAATCTACGGTCAAGTGAATATACAGATGTGATGGACAATACAGATTATAAAATACAAAATGACTCCTGCCTGTCTTGTTTCCAACACAAACACCCGTCCGTTATCATCTTCACCTTCATCCTGTCTCAAACTGTTGCCGAACACATATTTTCCCCCCCATTTCTTTACCCTTCCCCCTGCCTTTCTTTTCCTGTGCAAGGCCTCGGGGAGAGTGGAGCAGTCATAGGGTTGCAGTTGCCTCTAATCAGTGTGAACAGCCAGCTAATTACCAAACCCTCAGCCCTGGCTGACTGTTAATTGCATACATTAGACACCATCAGCAGCACTGCAAGATTAACACTTAAAATCTTCTCATTGCTGTAGTGGAGATGACTGCCCTGTGTATGTGTGTGTGTGTGTGTGTGTGGTTGGGAGGGGGGACTCTCTGGTTATGGGTGCTAATATTTAGCACTTAATTAGACCCAAAATGGAGATGTGGCAGCACAGATAGTTGTCAGGTGTTATTGCTGTTGCCGTGGCGGGGTTGTTGGGTGGGGGCAGCTGGTCGTAAGGGGCAGCCTCAAGTCTCCGTGGAGACGACAGATGGAGTGACATTAAGAGCATTGCAGTGGAACTATTTCAAATAATAAAATATCAATATTTACATTTTAATTACCCATTTCCAGCTCCACTAGGGCTGTGTTGTGAAGTGTGTGTGTGTGTGTGTGTGCGTATGCCATTGCTGACTCCATGGAGGTTGTGCCATTGTGAAAAGTGGAAAGGATACCACAATGATACTGATTCTGTTATGATGGACTTTACTTTTTCAGCTTCTGTTTTCCTTGACCTTTGTTACTTCTATAACTCCCATACGATCACTCCATCCTCCATCTTCCTCTTGCGCTTTTGTACATCTACAGCAGAGATCTCAAACTGATTCCAGAAAGGGCTGAGGAGGGTGCAAGCTTTCTTTGCACCCACCCACCCACTCCACCAGGTGATTTCACTGATTAACTGATTCCATCTGCTCAAAGTGATGGTAATCAGTGAAATCACCTGGTGGAGTGGGTGGGTGCGGTGGTTCTCCTAATGGTTTGCTTTGGTGTGGACAGTAAAAGTTCTCAGCTGCGTATTTCCTCAGCAGTCATGCATTAAGTGAGTTTACCGACAACTGCTAAAAGTGTTAACACCGTTGGCATACAACAATAAATAAGACGGGAGTTTCACTCAGTGTGACGTCTGAGATGAACCGTTGGGACGTTTCACTGCACAACAAGCCAGATTATTCCACATGTTTGAAATAAATTACTTCAAACAGACACAGCAACAACACAACAGCTCTGTTACATTCGGAAGCTGCGAGAGGAGGAGTCTCTCTCTCTCTCTCTCACACACACACACACACACACACACACACACACACACACACACACACACACACACACACACACACACACACACACACACACACACACACACACACACACACACACACACACACACACACACCTTCAATCGCTTAGCCTAGATGCATGTTTCCAATCCACCTAACCTGCGTGTCTTTGGATGTGGGAGGAAGCCGGAGCACCCTAACCCACACAAACACGGGGAGAACATGCTACCTCCACACAGAAAGGCCACAGGTGGGAATCGATCCCATGATCTTCTCGCTGTGAGGCAACAATGCTAACCACTAAACCACCATGCTGCCAGTCACTCACAATTAAAACAACTTAAACTAAGAAGTTAGAAAAATAATTCACCCCCTGTACAGTTGTCAAGGAGGCGGAAACCATCTATAGAGACCAAATCTGTTATCTGTACCAGGCTGTAAACATGTTCATTTCTGATGTAAACTTGGACATTAAAAAAAAAAGGCTTCTATAGGGATGTGCTCTGTTTTGGAGCCAGCCTCAAGTGGCCAGTTAAGGAACAGCACTTCCGGTTTGGAGGCACTATACGGGCTAGAATGTTGCCGCTTGGTTCTGAGGGAGGCCTGGATAGCTTTGAGTGTCTAGCCTACAGACCCTTACTGGTGTATGTCCTGACCAGGATTCAAAACCCAAATTTGTTGATAATTTTGCCACCATCCAGCTGCTTACTCATTTAATCCTGAATCTGACACTCACTGATTGTCACCCTCCATCTTTGACTTGCTCATGGAGTCTGAAGTACTGCAAGTCGGCACAAATTGTCATGTTTAGTGAGACTTCAATGAAACATTTTATAGGTGTAGCTAAAGTTATTGTTTGCTCCATAAAATGTAAGAAAATGGTGAAATATGCCAATAAGAGTTTCCCAAAGCTCAAGACGGTGTCCTGAAATGTCTTGTTCACAACCCAAACATATTCTGTTTACTGTTAGAGAGGAGGAAAACAACCACAAAAATAATTATGGATTGTCAAAATACTTGGCAATTAATTTAAAGCTATAGTGTGTAGGATTTACTGCCATCGAGTGGGGAGGTTGCAGTGTCCATTATGCCATTACTGGTCACGATTTTGTGTCACTTCACCTTCACACCCACACAGATATGAAGGGCTCATTCTAAAGGCCCTGTCACACCTTCAATCAATCAATCAATTAATTTTATTTATATAGCGCCAAATCACAACAAACAGTTGCCCCAAGGCGCCTTATATTGCAAGGCAAGGCCATACAATAATTACGTAAAAACCCCAACGGTCAAAACGACCCCCTGTGAGCAAGCACTTGGCGACAGTGGGAAGGAAAAACTCCCTTTTAACAGGAAGAAACCTCCAGCAGAACCAGGCTCAGGGAGGGGCAGTCTTCTGCTGGGACTGGTTGGGGCTGAGGGAGAGAACCAGGAAAAAGACATGCTGTGGAGGGGAGCAGAGATCAATCACTAATGATTAAATGCAGAGTGGTGCAGACAGAGCAAAAAGAGAAAGAAACACTCAGTGCATCATGGGAACCCCCCAGCAGTCTAAATCTATAGCAGCATAACTAAGGGATGGTTCAGGGTCACCTGATCCAGCCCTAACTATAAGCTTTAGCAAAAAGGAAAGTTTTAAGCCTAATCTTAAAAGTAGACAGGGTGTCTGTCTCCCTGATCTGAATTGGGAGCTGGTTCCAAAGGAGAGGAGCCTGAAAGCTGAAGGCTCTGCCTCCCATTCTACTCTTACAAACCCTAGGAACTACAAGTAAGCCTGCAGTCTGAGCGCGAAGCGCTCTATTGGGGTGATATAACACCTTGATGATTTAGCCTGCGTAAGCCTGCTGTATTAAAAACTGGCACGCGCTGTCATACGTCTAATAAATTAATGCAGCTGTCACACCTTGATGATTAACCAGCATCTGCCGACAGCCCCGTTTCAACCCAGTGGTTCTGGTCAGTACTGCACCGGTGGTGCACATCAGAAACAGAGTAATAAAACATTCTTTTATTTTTTTATTTTCATTTTTTATCTTGGTGGACCATTTTCATTGTGTACAGAATGCTGATGAGTGGACTGGCTGTGGTGCCATGAATGAATGGAGGGCTGTCTCTTTAAAATGCTGAAAGCATCGGCTGCTTCCTGATCATCAGATCTGATCAGGTCTGATCATCCCCTGATCAGGTCATCACAGACCTGAATAATGAAATGCTGTGATGATTTAAGCTTTTAAAGCGCTGTCACTGACGGTGTGGTGATCAAAGACAGTGACAGCTTTAAATGTTTAACCAGTGCATTAATCAGACGTGATCACCCTGACTGATCAGGTCATCTGATGATCACACCACAGCAATGGTGCTTTAAAAGTTTAAATCATCACAGTGCTTCTGTGTGTTCAGAGCGCAGCACCAACATGAGAAATGCACCTGCAGCAGAAAAAAGAGGGACTTGCTTTAAAACGTTACGTTTCCAGGAATTAAAGGATTTTCTGAGATCATGTTAAAAAATCAGGAGCTTTATGTGGATTCATGTCCATCTGTGATGGTGGATTGGACTGAAATGAACAGGTCAGATACTCCGTGTGTGAATGAAACAGTCGTTCTTCATACAGACCGCAGCTTTCAGCCAATCAGTGGCCAGCATTAATGGACAGATTTAGATTTATGAGTAAATTACAAGAAACTTCTGCCAACAATCACATAACTTACCTACAACTTATGTCCCTCATGTGCGGGACATACGTACGAGTCACACGCTGACATGCTTTGAAAATTTTCAGGATGCCCAAAATGCTTTGAGAAGCTCAAAGTACATCAGTGAGCTTCAGCATGTTTCAATGTGCTTCAACTTGCTCTTAACTTATAAAAAAAAAACTTACTGAACTTATGCCAGCGTTTTTTAATACGGTTGGCATACGCTGGCTAAATTGTCAAGGTGTGACAGGACCTTAAGCTTGTGACAACACATCGATTCATTGTTGCAATCAATTATACACTAACGAACACATGGTTAAAAATGCTATGTTCCATTTCTGCTAATAAATGCCCATAAATCCTACACACTGTAGCTTTAATAATTAACTGCCAATCAATTAATCAATTAGTCACTGTGGCTGTACTATACATACAAGTATTAAATACAAGATATTTTTGGAAGTAATTACAGTTTTTTTTTAAAAGGCTGCATTAATGTATGGACTGAAACTTGCTGCTTGTGACTTTAAAACAAAACCCGGAGGCCCCTGTCCAGGTGTCTGTACATGAGATTATGAAGCTGTGTTGAGTTTATCTTTCTAATCCTCCATACCTTTCCACAGAGAGAGGAGCACAGCAACTCCACGAGGATTAATTTACCATTCAGAGATTACTGATATGGTCTCCAATATCATCATTGTGTGAGAAAGGGCTCAACAATGGAGGAGGAGGAGCCAGAGAATAGAGACTCATGACCAGACTGGAAGACCGACTGATGACAACAAATGCACACACAAAAAGGGATGCAGCCTCCTCTCCGAACATCATGTCTTAATGTCCTATAGCTCCAAGACAAGAACATTAGATCTCATTCCACCTCCTCATCTGGGTCTGGAAAAGCCTGGGCTGAAAATCTTAATTAATTGTCCAATAGTGCTGCAGGGTCATTATGCATTGCAATAAAGAAGCGTGTAATTATGAGATTTAACAGCCATTACCAAGGCCAGGAACTCATATGTCATCATCAGCAACCAAGTTGATGGTTTGGTACGGCTATGTGTGTGGTTTGTCTGACAGCGCACACACGTGGAAATGTGCACGCGCTCAGGATCGCAAATGAATGTGTTGACGATGTAGCCGCACAATGTGCCGACATGCAAGAGGAAAACTGCTGTTGTGCAGGTAAAGCAGGTTGTTATAAATGAATGAATGCAGATTAGAACACATGAAAACGCACACTCGTGCACATACTCATCAGTTTGACCCAGACAATAAGGCAGCCAGCTGTGATAGCAGCCTGCAGATCAAACATCCCATCAAGATTAAATAGGCACACAGACACACACGTTATTACCAGGATGTGTGTATCTGCACCAGTGTGTGCAAACCTGACACTGTGCACAAAGGTCCCTTCATAAATAACACAATACATGGCTTCATGCACGGTGAAGCGCACTCCAATATGCAGAACGAAAGAAATTCTCAAGCAGTCCTAAAATCAAAGAAAGACATAATAAAATGAAATAAAGTCGGTGTTCGAAAGGTGACATTTAACTCGATACATTAAAGGTGAAGGCAAATTTGAAATAGAAATATTCAAAATAGGGATATGAGGAATGTGACACTGTGCATGACATCAGAGAATAATGAACAGGAGTGTTCTGAAGCTGTTGACTTTTACTGATCAGAGGACAGAAGACACAAAGGCAGTAAGAAGAATGACAGAGATGGTATGTCAATGAGTGAGGGACAGAGGGGAGTGAAAAGTGGGAGGAAATGAGAGCTTGAGAAACTTAAATCATGAAAGAGGAATTTATTACAGCTTATATAGCGAGCTAGTGAAACTAATGCTGAGCTACATGTGACAACCAGAAACCTTATCTATGTGTGGACTGGCATCAAAACTATAAAACACATTTTCTTTAAAAATAAATCAATTAGAATTATGACATGCTCAATCGTCAGTGTTGAGGACCACAGCAACTACAAAATACCAAGAAGAGACGCCATCACCTGTCTGAGGCTTACAGACACCTATGTTTGGAAAGTGGGGCCAACCACAACCTACGGTAATACCACAAGTGGCACCAACCACCCTGTTCTCACAACAAAATTTGAATTAGATGGTGCCCCCCCCAAAAAATCATTTATATTTGTACATATTTTATTATCCGTCAGATTTTCCACAAGGACAGTGAAAACTAAAAAACTGTCTTTTGTAAATTATAAATGTAAATCATCTTTTCTTTATTATTATAGCTATTTTAATCATAAAAATAACACTAAATCTAGAATTCATCAAAATGCAAATGCTCCCTTCTGAAGTTTGATATGAAACACATGTTGTGCGTGTGAATTCATAGGGATGTGCATGAAATGCTTTGACTGTTTTGGGTGAAGAGACAAGCTGTTGAGCTCCGAAATGACGCATGCGCAGTGAAGGCAGAGCAGACCGTTCAGTCTGTGACACCGGTGCAGTACGAGCACGCCACTGTGCCGTTACTGACGGGTTTCTCAATAAGTACGAGGTCTGTTAGAAAAGTAACGGACCTTTTTATTTTTTGCAAAAACTATATGGATTTGAATCATGTGTGACTGCATCAGCCAAGCTTGAACCTTCGTGCGCATGCGTGAGTTTTTTCACGCCTGTCGGTTGCGTCATTCGCCTGTGAGCACGCCTTGTGGGAGGAGTAGTCCAGCCCCCTCGGAGGATTTTCATTGTCAGGAAATTGGCTGATCAACTGCCGCATTTGCTTCATCAAAATTTTTCAGAAAGTGTGAGAGACAGCCAGGTGGAAACCATTTGCAAAATTCAGATGGCTTTCAGTGAAGATCTTATGGGGATCACACAGATTAAGGACAATTACAACTGGATTAAAGATGGCCCACAGCGGCTGAGGGCGCGCCGTGCACCGAGCGGCGATCGACAGGCTCAAACGACCAGATCATTTCCAAAGTGAACGCTTTGTTGATCCGGGACGTCATCTGACTACCAGAGAAATGGCAAGACAGCTGGACATAGCACTTTTTCGGCACATTCCACTGTTACAGGAGTTTTTGTAATGGAAAGAGGAGTGGAGAAATTCGCCACGGAGCCGCTCATTGCACGGACGAAATCACCTCCGTGTTGGTCTCACAGGACAAGCCCTAACATGCCCAGCTCTTGCACCATTCGGAAGATTCAGACGGCTTTCGGTGGCTTTTCAGTCGTGTGACTATCTGAGAAATTGTGGACGAGCTGGACATGCCACAACATGTCCTGTGAGGCTTCATCACGGCGTTGCTTTTTGTTCTGTGCCCTGCGCCTCCGTCCCGACGCGCGAATTCCTCCGCACGTCTTTTCATGACAAAAAACTCCTGTAACAGTGGAATGTACCGTTCATTTCCTAAGTAAACGCTTTGTTGATCCGGGACGTCATCTGACTACCACAGAAATGGCAGAAGAGTTTGACATCAGCACTTTTTCAGCATGAAAAGACGTGCGGAGGAATTTGCACATCAGGACAGAGGCGCAGGGCACAGAACAAAAAGCAACAATGAAGCCTCACAGGACATGTTGTGGCATGTCCAACTCGTCCGCAATTTCTTGGATAGTCACACGACTGAAAATCCACGGAAAGCCGTCTGAATCTTCTGAATGGTGCAAGAGCTGGGCATGTTAGGGCTTGTCCTGTGAGACCAACACGGAGGTGATTTCATCCCGCGTCATGAGCGGCGAATTTCTCCGCTTCTCTTTCCATTACAAAAACTCCTGTAACAGTGGAATGTGCCGAAAAAGTGCTATGTCCAGCTGTCTTGCCATTTCTCTGGTAGTCAGACGACGTCCCGGATCAACACAGCATTCACTTTGGAAATGATCTGGTCGTTTGAGCCTGTCGATCGCCGCTCGGTGCGCGGCGCGCCCTCAGCCGCTGTGGGCCATCTTTAATCCAGTTGTAATTGTCCTTAATCTGTGTGATCCCCATAAGATCTTCACCGAAAGCCATCTGAATTTTCCAAATGGTTTCCACTTGGCTGTCTCTCACACTTTCTGAAAAAATTTTGATGAATCAATCAGCCAATTTCCTGACAATGAAAATCCGCTGAGGGGGCTGGACCACTCCTCCCACAAGGCGTGGTCACAGGTGAATGACGCAACCGACAGGCGTGAAAAAACTCACGCATGCGCACGAAGGTTGAAGGTTGGCTGATGCAATCACATGTTTCAAATCCATATAGTTTTTGCAAAAAATAAAAAGGTCCGTTACTTTTCTAACAGACCTCGTATATGTTACAAATAAAATAAAATAAATAAATAAATTTAAAAAATGTGCGCAAGTAAGAAAACCTATCTTTGTCATTATTCATCACATAGTATTCACAACGCTTCACTTTTTCCACATTTTGTTATGGTACAGCATTATTCCAAAATGGAAGAAATTCTACTCACAACACCCCATGATGACAACATAAAAAAGTTTTTTTTTAATTTTGCAAATTTATTAAAAATAAAAAACAAAGTAATCACAGGTACATAAGTATTCACAGCCTTTGCTCAATATTTTTTGATGCACCTTTGGCAGCAATTACAGCCTCAAGTCTTCCTGACTATGATGCTATAAGCTTGGTGCACCTATCTTTTGGCAGTTTTGTCCATTCCTCTTTGCAGCAACTTTCAAGCTCCATTAGGTTGGATGGGAAGTGTTGGTACACAGCTATTTTCAGATCTCTCCAGAGACGTTCAATCAGACTCAGGTCTAGACTCTGGCTGGGCCATTCAAGGACATTCACAGAGTTGTCCTCAAGCTACTCTTTTGATATCTTGGCTGTGTGCTTAGGGTCATTGTCCTGCTGAAACATGAACTTTCTCCCCAGTCTGAGGTCAAGAGCGCTCTGGAGCAGGTTTTCATCCAGGATGTCTGTACATTGCTGCATTCATCTTTCCCTCCATCCTGACTAGTCTCCCAGTTCCTGCTGCTGAAAAACATCCACACAGCATGATGCTGCCACCACTATGCTTCACTGTAGGGATGGTGGCTGTTTCCTCCAAACATAATGGCTGGCATTGACATCAAAGAGTTCAGTCTTTGTCTCATCAGACCACAGAATTTCGTTTCTCATGGTCTGAGAGTCCTTCAGGTGCCTTTTGGCAAACTCCAGGTGGGCTGCCATGTGCCTTTTACTAAGGAGTGGCTTCCGTCTGGCCTCTCTACCAAACAGGCCTGATTGGTAGCTTGCTGTACAGATGGTTGCCCTTCTCAAAGGTTCTCCTCTCTTCACAGAGGAATACTGGAGCTCTGACAGAGCTCATGTCCAGGACACCGAATTTATCCCAGGTGGCCTCCCATTAAGCTGTATAGAAACATCTCAAGGGTGATCAGTGGAATCAGAATCAAACAAGTTCAAATTTGAGCTTCTTGGCATAGAGTGTAAATACTTACTTGGAGTATTGTGTGTAGAATTTTGAGGGAAACAAAATGAATCGACTCCATCTTGGAATAAGGTTGCAACATAAAATGTGGAAAAAGTGAAGCACTGGTGTCATATCTGGGAACAAGAATGCTCAATCCCATTTTTTCACCTTATTCCTTTATGGAATGGGCAAATCCTGTGGATTTATTAAAGAAGGATGGACAAAGGGTGTATGTGTGTGTGTGTGTGTGAGTGAGAGAGAGAGAGAGAGAGAGAGAGAGAGAGAGAGAGAGAGAGAGAGAGAGAGAGAGAGAGAGAGAGAGAGAGAGACACACACAGACAGACAGAATGAGAGAGGACTTCGACAGGTAGGAGAGGAAAGCAACGCAAATGGATAGAGGTGCAAAAGCAGGAATAAAAGAAGGAATAAGTTAAGGATAAAAACAAGGTGAGTGTGTATAAATAAAAAGGAACAAATAACTCTTAAGAGAAAAGAATGAGGTGTACTAGATTAGAATAAGAAAAATATATATATATATATATATATATATATATATATATATATATATATATATATATATGTAGAGAGAGAGAGTGAGCGAGAGTTTGTCTGTGAACTTTGCATGAACTGACAGGAATATTTCATTGACATGAGAAGTCCGTTCCTCCTGCACTGTAGGTGTGAGTTGGTGTGTGTGTGTATATATGTGAGCTTTATGGATTGCTTTTGTGTGTGTGTGCATTTGTGTGTACACGCGTGTTCTGACAGATAGAATAGGACGATGATGATTCGAAATGGAGTTTGGCCTGTGCGTAATTATGATCATCTATCTTTGTGCCCCGCCAGCATATCATATCACATCACATCATCTCTCTCTCTCTCAAGTGCTCACACAGACACATACACGCACACACACACAAACGCAAATTGAAAGTAGTAAAAGCGGACTATTTGCTCGTGATGCCTTGGATGATGTTGGTCTCAGATGGTGCGTTGATTTATTTGAGCACTGAGGTCACGTGTTGTAAACCATCGCACAAGTGTTAGGATGTGTGTGTTTGTGGGCGTTCACTCAGTCTTAGTGCGTCTCCATCAGTCTGTGTTGTATGCCATTTTCGTCATGCACTCTGTGTTTTGTGTGTGTGTCAGTAAGCGCCTGTGTGACGGCCATTATTCGATGCAGATTAGTGGGCGTGCTCGTCTTGCAGGCTGTGTTTCAGTGGCTGATAGACAAATGAATTTGATTTGCTAATGTAATCAAACTAATAGGAAAAACTGAAATGAGCTGCTGAGCACAAAAGTCATGTGGATGGAAAATCCTTAAAGGAGACGACTTCTGCAGCTGGCCAGCACCGGCCAACTGACTTCTACTTTTTTCTTTTCTTTTTTGCGTGTCATTCTGACATGCGGTGACACATGCATACAGTGACAACAATGTGTGAACCAAAGTGTGTCTGACTGAGGATCTGTCAGGTTTGTCTACTCTAGGCATAAGGTGTGTGTCACAACCAAGATGCGACCTGATGGAGCTAAAAGAAGTGTGTGTCGTGTTTGTGAGTGCAGACAATGTGTTGTGTGTGTTCTTAAAGCTGTGTGTGCTGGTCATGGAGGCACCGACACAATGATGTGAAGACAAACATCACACAGACAGTGGAGTCAACACAGACTGAATGTGACTCAGTGTGCATCTGCGTCAACCAGCTTAAGAAAATACAGCATCTTTGGAGTTCAGACCTTTACCGTGGTCCACAGTGGATTTTCTGTCCCTGTCTTTTATGCAACAATGGCTGAGATGGGCCACAACACCTCCCTTTCACGGGCCACATTTACCACCTCTGACTGGGGGATCCCGAGGCGTTTCCAGGCCAGTGTGGCCAGTGTTTTTCACTGCACCCCGGACCTCATCCCCCCCCGCGACTGTATTCAGCACCAGCCCACCTCAGCTCACACCCCAGCTCGCTCCCCCCCCACTGTAACTCCAACCGAGGTGAGAGGCCAGCTCCTGCGGCTGAAGCAGAGGAAAGCAGCAGGACCTGATCGGATCTCTGTGAGGCTGCTGAGGACCTGTGCAGATGATGAGCTCTGTGAGGTCCCCAGCCACATCTTCAACATGAGCCTCAGCCTGGGGGTGATCCCCACCCTGTGGAAGACCTCCTGTGTGGTCCCGGTTCCCAAAACACCGCATGCCAAGGAACCGGCCCACTACAGACCAGTTGCCCTGACTTCCCACCTCATGAAGACCATCGAACGGCTTGTCCTGTCTCACCTCTGCACTGTGGTGAGCGACATCCTGGACCCACTGCAGTTT
Source organism: Thalassophryne amazonica (assembly GCF_902500255.1). NCBI lineage: Eukaryota > Metazoa > Chordata > Actinopteri > Batrachoidiformes > Batrachoididae > Thalassophryne > Thalassophryne amazonica. The sequence continues at coordinate 75,237,335 of NC_047104.1, forward strand.
GCCTACAGGCCCAACATCGGGGTAGATGGCTCTGTCACCTACCTACTGCAGCGAGTGCTCACCCACCTGGAGACTGGCAGGAGCGCTGTGAGAGTCATGTTCTTTGATTTCTCCAGTGCTTTTAACACTATCAGACTGGCACTGCTGAGGGGGAAACTGGAGGATGCAGGTGTGGATGGACACCTCGCTGCCTGGACCATCGACAACCTCACTGACCGCCGGCAGTACGTGCAGCTGCGTGGCTGTCAGTCTGAGGTGGTAAGGTACAGCACCGGGGCCCCATAGGGCCCCGTCCTCTCACCTTTCCTCTTCACCCTCTACACCTCGGACTTCACTTACAACGCGGACAGCTGCCAGCTCCAGAAGTTCTCTGATGACTCCGTCATTGTGGGTTGCGTGTCTGAGGGGAACGAGCTGGAGTACCGGTCGGTCATCACAGACTTCGTGGACTGGTGTGAGCGCAACCACTTGTGTATCAACACCAGTAAGACAAAGGAGATGGTGATCGACTTCAGGAGGAAACCACCACCTCATCCACCAGTGAACATCCAGGGGGAAGACATAAAGACTGTGGACAGTCTCAAATACCTGGGTGTTCACCTCAACAGCAAACTGGACTGGACTCACAACACTGACGCCCTGTACAAAAAAGGTCAGAGTTGCCTCCACCTCCTGAGGAGACTGAGATCCTTTGGAGTGAGCAGGCCTCTGCTTAAGACCTTCTACAACTCTGTTGTAGCCTCTGCTCTCCTCTATGCTGTCGTCTGTTGGGCCCCGGGCAGCACAGAGCGGGGGAGAAAGAGACTGAACAAGCTGGTCAGGAAGTCCAGCTCTGTCCTGGGCTGTCCTCTGGAGTCTCTGGAGGAGGTGGCTGAGAGGAGGGTGTTAACCAAGTTCAAATCCAGCATGAACAACTCCTCTCACCCTCTGCACCGGACTGTAGTGGAGCTGACCAGCTCGTTCAGTGACAGACTGAGGCACCCTCAGTGCAAGAAGGAACGATACCATAGGTCGTTCCTCCCTGCTGATGTCAGACTGTACAATAACACTGTGAAATAACTACATGCATCAATATGTCCACAAATCACATGCAATATTATTAATATGTCCACATATCATGTGCAATAACAACTCATTTACAAATCCCAGCACTAATGTCACCTTACCACATCTAAACTCCATTTCACATATTGTAAAGAAGATGCTCCCATCTCCCTTTCAATCCCAATCATGTTTATATATATGCATATGTATATGTGTATAGGTATGTGTGTGCATATGGGTATGTGCATATGGGTATATATATATATATATATATATATATATATATATATATATATATATATATATATATACACACATACATACATACATATTCTATTTCTACCTCATTTCTTATGTCTTGTACTGTTACAAGTATTATTATTATTGTTTATCCTTGCACACGTTGTTCGATGAACATTTTCCTCTACTTGCACCCACCTTGTGTATTTTCTTAAGAGCTGACGTAACGTGAATTTCTATCTAATCTCTCCACCTAGTCCTGGGTCTTCCCTGGGGTCTCCTCCCAGATGGACGTGCCTGGAACACCTCCCAGGGAGGCGCCCAGGGGGCATCCTTACCAGATGCCTGAACCACCTCAGCTGGCTGTTTTCTACACGAAGGAGAAGAGGGTCTATTCCGAGCTCCCCAGGGATGACTGAACGTCTCACCTTATCTCTAAGGGAGACCCCAACCACCCACCTAAGGAAGCCCATTTCAGCCGCTTGTACCCGTGATCTAGTTCTTTCGTTCATGAACCAACCCTTATGACTACAGGTGAGAGCAGGAATGAAGACTGACCAGTAGATTGAGAGCTCCGGCTTTTGATTCAACTCCCTTTTCATCATAACAGTACGGTAGAGCGAATGCAACACCGCACCTGCTGCGCCAATTCTCCGGCCAATCTCACGCTCCATTGACCCTCACTCATGAACAAAACCCCAAGGTACTTGAACTCCTTCACTTGGTTCAAGACTTCATTTCCTACCTGGAGTAGGCAATCCATCGGTTTCCTGCTGAGAACTATGGCCTCAGATTTAGAGGTGCTGATCCTCATCCCAGTCGCTTCACACTCGGCTGTGAACTGATCCAGTGAGTGTTGGAGGTCACAGGCTGATGAAGCCAACAGGACCACATCATCTGGAAAAAGCAGTGATGAGACCCTGAGCCCGCCAAACTGGAAACCCTGCTATCCGCAACTATGCCTTGATGTCCTGTCTATGAACATCACAAACAGGATTGGTGACGAGGCGCAGCTCTGAAGGAGGCCAACTTACTGCCGAGCACCTGAACACAGCTCTCGCTTTGTGAGTACAGAGATTGGATGGCCCTAAGAAGGGACCCCCTCACTCAATACTCGCGTAGCACCTCCCACAGTATCTCCCAGGGTAAACGTGAGATACTGCAGAAAACAGTAAACTAAAAATCCAGCTTCAGCTCGGCTGCCGAGGCATCAGTTTAGAGCCTCATTCTGAAACTGGAAGCATGCAGCGCCCTTCCAAAAATGGTAGTCAGTTTCAGGAGTGCACAATCTTTCGAGCTTTAACACATTTGCATACTGTATGGAAGACAGGTAGCATATTTTCTGGAGTATAAATCACATCCTGGAGTATAAGTCACATCAACTAACAGCTTGGGACTCCGACAAGGGCGGTCGCATCTCCTTCACTCTCCCTTATCTCTGTTCTCTGCCTTTAACCTTCAAGTCCCTACTTCACCAGACTGTGAATTCCTCAAATTATATTGGATTCTGGATCTATTGGACTACTATTGGATTAATCATGGAATTGATCAGCTGGTCTCTGAATGCTATTGACACCATTTTTTCTACAAGAAGGTCAGGACCGGGGGATCCTACCTGCCCAGATGGAACGTATCCTGCCGGCTATGTTCTCGACTCCTGGAGTTCCTGGCATGTGGCATGCATGGCGCCTTTCTCCGTTGAGGACGTCGAGGATTTATTCGTTTTTGGTCTCATGATAGCAGGGCTGGTACTTTTTGGCTTATGTGGCTATGGCTATTTTCACAGGACTGAAGCATGCTCCATTCCATCCCCACCATCCCCTCCTTCCCCCATTAACACACCCCCTTTCCTGGCACCTGCAAAACACCTCTTCTTCCCCCTTCAGCGGGGGCGGTGCAGTTTTTGCTGCAGCCCCCGTCACTCCCCCCCAAGCTGACGGCGGCGCATGTCAGGGTTGCTACGTGGCCTTCACCCACTTGCCTCAATTCGGATAATGGACTTCTTCAAACTTAGTGCACATAAACAATGTCAAATGTGTATGTGTTGCCTTTAATTGTGTGCCATTATTACGGTAAACAAGTAATAATTGTGGACTAATTGCTGTCTGAGGTAACTGGAGTGTAAACGTAATTTCTCCACTGTGAGATCAATAAAGTATATCTAATCTAATCTTTTTTTCTATATTATCAGATCTTTAATTTGGAATTTTTGTGCACTGTTGTGCACTTTTTATGTATGGCATTTATTCTTTCATTATTGGAGTTTATTTTGTTTAGTGGTTTGATTCCTAAGACAGACTTATATAAATAGTCATTATAATTATTGTTAATAATAAATGTGTGATTTTTCAGTGTAAAAGTCACACCAGAGTATAAGGACTTCCCAACCTAGTAAAAACAAAACAAAACAAAAAACTAAACATGACTTATACTCAAAACACAGTACTCCCAAGTAGACTTAACTCTTCCACCAGGTTTCACGAAAATCAATTGAGGCAAACAAATAAAAATGTGTTGGTGAAGTACAACCCAGTTGCAATGTGGTAATTACACAAATATATCATAGTGTAAAAATGCCTTAACAGTAGTTGAGACACTCAGAAAAAATGTATAAAGTTGTTCTCAAACCAGTTTCTTCATATACAACTAACTGAGCAAACCATGTAAAAAAGTGAATGCAATGTGCAGTATGACAATAAGTTACAGAAGAAAATGAAAACAAATGCAAAGAGAAATAAAAGCCTTCTTCCTCTGTTTTCTCATATTGATAACGTTCTTCAAATACCCACAGACTTAATCCAATAAGGAAACCCCCATTTAATCCAAACATTAAGATTGGATATCAAATATTCCTTCCATAATTTGATTTCATCAATATTTGTTTTCATCTGCAAATAGCGGCGTGTTTGTTTGTGGGGTCTGCGAGAAGCAACCATGGCGGTGCTCAGAAAATTACGATACTTCTAACGCACAAATGTGGACATTAAAGTACACACACACTCAAATCCAATTGTTTTTTTTTCTAAACCTAAATCACATCCAGATAAAATCACATTTGAGATGAATTTACTTAGAATATTAAAGCACTAGCACAAATGACATCATATCCAACTGTTATTTTTCCACTATTTACATCAAACTGCACTGCAATAAATTGTTCCAAGAATGTTTCTTTTGTTTGTTTGGCTGCTCTTTCACCCAATCTTTATCTTTGGCAAAGTGTTCCGTGAATTACTTTTGCACAAACACATTCATCTCAGGTATTTGTTTTTGCTGAGATTACATTGTTCCTCCACTCGAACATGAAAACTGTGCTATTATTTCCCTTTATGTGACACTATGAATGATGTGCATGATTCCTAACCATGGTTAGGAATCTGAAATACTCTACCCCAGAGTACAAATTACACAATGACAATTGAGATCCTTATGTATCTTGGGATCCTAATATTACCGTATCCAATGCAGTGGAGTGCCTACCTCGAGCATCCTCTATCCCCCTTTTTAATGAAAGTTGCTTAAATGCCCAGCCTAAAATAAAGTTTGTGAACACAACACATTATAAAAAGCAAAAAATAATGAGTTTTCACAAAGTTTTTCTTGTCACTTCCACATCTTACCTGTGACTACATCATCATGTGCACTAGTCTTTCCTAAGTTCTGTAAATGGACTGGATGACAAACAACAATTTTTGTTTTGCATAGGGATTTTTAAAAAAATAATTAATTAATTAATTTACCCATGCAATCAATGCTTTTTTTTAATCAGCAGCAGCAGCATGACAACGTCTGGCACTAAATGGGTGAGTTATATGTGATGAAATCAGACATTTTACAGAAACATTTGGAGGGATGGGTGTTTTGATGAAGGGTTATTGGTTGCACGCTCGTGCATCCATCCACCTCCTCTTCAGGCAGAGTTTCGCCCTCGGCGTTGTGATGCATGTATGCAGTAGTTAGCTAATTTTGGATCAGGTTTAGTTTTGCTAGGTTTAGCTTACCAACATGAGTTTGTTAAACTGTAACTTTAGGCAAACATTCAAAACTAGCTAACCTTACAATTAATCCCTGGACACTTGACATGGTCTAATTCAATATCTCTAAAGGTAACCATAGAGTTAATGAATCACTGCAATGATTTTCAATTTCAATTTTTTTCATTTATATAGCGCCAAATCACAACAGAGTTGCCTCAAAGCGCTTCACACAGGTAAGGTCTAACCTTACCAATGATGGTTCAACTAAAGGCACCTTGATGCTTGCACACATTTAACCCCTGCACTGCTGTGCAATTTGTTGTGCCAGTGCGCCCTGCTGTGTTCCGCTGGATGCTGCGCCTTGTGCCGTTGGCCACTGTGTTATATAAAATAGTTATTTCATAGCGGATTAATCATTTACTCTGAGAGTTTGACTGATGAAGCCACCTCTAATCTCTTCTGGAATCACAGAGGAGTTTTCTACAGCTGGAGCTGTTCTCATGCACTTCATGACATGGAGAACGCATTCACAATCATCTAAAAGGTAATTACAGTATTTCTAATATTTATATTGTAATGACTTAATAAAACAGTTGAATTTTCATTCCTTCTTATGAGTGTCTGTAAAATTATGTTTATGATAGATTTAACATCTCGTCGTAATCGTTCAGATGAGCTGCGCTGTGATACACTGCGCTGATGCATTGACTCGCCCTGACACTCAGTGTTTTTTAATTGTTTCCACAATGTTCATGTGTAGTTCACAAAATTAATGCATACCAGAGGATTTGAACATTTAAAAATTTTCTTTGCGCACTTGTATGCAGCCGCACACAGTTTACAAAAGATTACAACAGTTTACAAATGAGTTTACAACAAGTTTACTCTCTGGCACGGCAGACTGCATACCAGTGCACAGATCAAATTTATGTCAAGCTACCTTAACTTTAAGAAATGGTGTGGTTCACTTTAGTTACAGTGATTTTGCAAGTTCTCCCACTTAGAAATCATGGAGGGGTCTGAAATTTTCATCTTAGGTGCATGTCCACTGTGAGAGACATAATCTAAAAAAAACAAAAAAAAAAAACAATCTGGAAATCACAATGTATGATTTTTTAATAATTTATGTGTATGTTACTGCTGCAAATAAGTATTTGAACACCTACCAACCAGCAAGAATTCTGGCTCTCACAGACCTGTTAATTTTTCTTTAAGAAGCCCTCTTATTCTGCACTCTTTACCTGTATTAATTGCACCTGTTTGAACTTTTTACCTGTATAAAAGACACCTGTTCACACACTCAATCAATCACACTCCAACCTGTCCACCATAGCCAAGACCAAAGAGCTGTCTAAGGACACCAGGGACAAAACTGTAGACATGCACAAGGCTGGGATGGACTACAGGACAACAGGCAAGCAGCTTGGTAGAACAACTGTTATGATTATTTATTAGAAAGTGGAAGAAACACAAGATGACTGTCAGTCTCCCTCGGCCTGGGATTCCATGCAAGATCTCACTTTGTGGGGTAAGGATGATTCTGAGAAAGCTCAGAACTACACAGGAGGACCTGGTCAATGATCTGAAGAGAGCTGGGACCACAGTCACAAAGATTACATTAGTAACACATGATGCTGTCATGGTTGAAAATCCTGCAGGGCAGCAAGTTCCCCCTTGCTCAAGCCAGTACATGTCCAGGCCCGTTTGAAGTTCACCAGTGACCATCTGGATGATCCAGAGGAGGCATGGGAAAAGGTCATGTGGTGAGATGAGACCAGAATAGAGCTTTCTGGAATCAACTCCACTTACCATGTTTAGAGGATGAGAACAACCCCAAGAAAAACATCCCAGCCGTGAAGCATGGGGGTGGAAACATCATACTCTGGGGGTGCTCTTCTGCAAAGGGGACAGGATGACTGCACCGTATTGAAGGGAGAAAGGATGGGGTCATGTATTGCGAGATTTTGGCAAACAACCTCCTTCCCTCAGTAAGAGCATTGAGGATGGGTCATGGCTGGGTCTTCCAGCATGACAGTGACCCCAAACACACAGCCAGGGCAACTAAGGAGGGGCTCCGTAAGAAGCATTTCAAGGTCCTGGAGTGGCCTGGCCAGTCTCCAGACCTGAACTCAATAGAAAATCTTTGGGGGAGCTGAAACTCCAAACCTGAAAGATATGGAGAAGATCTGTATGGAGGAGTGGACCAAAATCCCCGCTGCAGTGTGTGCAAACCTGGTGAAAAACTACAGGAAACATTTGACCTCTGTAATTGCAAACAAAGGCTACTGTACCAAATATTAACACTGATTTTCACAGGTGTTCAAATACTTATTTGCAGCAGTAGCATACAAATAAATTATTAAAAAATCCTACATTGTGATTTCCGGATTTTTTTTTTTTTTTTTTAAGATTATGTCTCTCACAGTGGACATGAACCTAAAATGAAAATTTCAGACCCTCCATGATTTTTAAGTGGGAGAACTTGTAAAATTGCAGGGTGTTCAAATACTTATTTTCCTCACTGTATGTCTGAAATCAAAAAAGATTCTTCAAGGGATAAATAGGGGAAATATGTTGGAATGTTGACACTGACAGATCAGAAGGACAAATAAAGGTTTAGAACCTCTCACGATCTTTTTTTGGTCAACCCTCACCCTGCCTCCAGTACCCCCGTAATTCAAGCCTTGCCCTGCCTTATACAAAGAAATAAAATATTAAGCCCGTATCTCACGGACAAGTGAATGCTGATGAATGTACCAACTTTTTGGGGTTTGTCAGTGTTTGTAAAAATGTTGAAAAACAATTTTCAAACAGTTTTCAGGTCATAAACAGTATTTCTTGCTTCAAATAAATTTTGGACATGTTCAAAATTTCTTAGCAAATATATTTTGCGACAAACAGTTGCAAACATTTGTACAACAGTATTAAGCATTTGTAAATGGTTGTAATGTGTGACACTAAAGTTCTTTTTTGCTCGCAACCACTCTCTAACCCAATCAATGTACCTTATCTTCTTCCTTTCTTCCTCTTTTTTCCTTTTCTTCTGCAGCAGGATAGCTGCAGCAGCAGCCAGACAAAGAAATTCTTCCTCAAGGGCAGCAGAAATTCATTATGTTCATCAGCATCTGCCACTCCATGAGATACGGGCTTGATTTTTGACAACAAAGTTAGTAAATCCAAAAATCGTAATGTTCCTCAGCATTCATGCCCCATGTGATACGAGCTGTATGTAGTGGAACCTCTTGCATAGCACTGAACAATGCAAGTCATCTCTTTGAACAGAAAATGATAGCACTTTGCTTTAAAAACTGGCAAGATCATCTGTAAAAGTCAGAATCAGGATCAGAATAGCCTTTACTCACCAAGTATCTACAAGAACACAAGGAATTTGACCCCTGTTGTACTCTCTCTGTACAAGCATGTATGAATGTACACAAAACACGAAATAACTCAGAGTAAAAAATGTGCGAATAAAAGGTGCAATAAAAATAGTAGAGTTGCAATAAAAATGTGTGCAAAGGAGAAACAGACAAAGAAATTGAAGTTGTACATGAGGTATATGATTTAGGGAGTTTTTTGGCAGGTTAAATTGTTCATCAGTGTGATGGCCTTTGGAAAGAAACTGTTCCTGTGTCTCGTTGTTTTGAGGTACAGAGCTCTGTAACGTCAAGGAACAGATGCTTTTTAGGGCAGGCACACTTATTATGAATATGGTAATGGTCAGGTGATCAGTTTTCTTCCTTCATTTTGGTCACTTGACAGTGGTCTTCTTTCTTGGTATGATGAACTGTATAAGTGCCCCCACCTCATTATTCTGCAAACATATGACTTGGCATAACTCTAGCTTCTCTCTCTCTCACAATCACACACACAATTGTTGACATTTTTCCTTATGCCCACCAACTCACAAATGGACTGCATTTATATAGCGCTTTTCCATCTATATCAGACAGACACACCTATGTCAGGTTGCGCCCATGCAAGTTGCTCACTACACACTGAGAGCAACTTGGGGATTAAGGACCTTGCCCAAGTGCCCTCAGTGATTTTTCAGCCAGACAGGGGGTTGAACAGCAGATCCTCTAGTCTCAAGCCCACTGCTTAACCACTAGACCATTACCTCCCAATGAATCCCCCCAAGAGCAATCTGAAAATCCCAATACATATTCCTGCCAAATTTGATGCCAATATTTTCATTAGCCTTAAAGGCGATATGAGCAGAAATGTATAATGCCAATATTTATGTACAGAGTCGAACTGTGCCCTACTTTAGTTTTGGTTGTACTTGTGTAATTACTGTGGCGTCGTGAAACAATAATTGATGTGTTGATATCCATAATTCATTTATTACAAAGAAAATGATGTGATGCTGGTAATGGCTTTATTCTATTATTTAAATGTTTTTTTCTATTTTATGGAGTACTTAAATAGTACACAATAATATGTCAGAATCCAAGAAAGCTGAAAGAAATAAAAATCTTGATGCTTTAATTCTGTTTATGTATTTTAGTGTCCAAATCTTGTGTGTGTGTGCGTGCTGTGCTGGGTGAAGGTGGGCCAGCTTTTGCCGACAGAATGGGGCCAAATCTGCTTGTGTGTCTGTGTGCATTCCTGCATGTGTGTTGCCATGAGTTTGTGTGTGTGCACTTACAAAAAGCATTTCACTGCAGAAAGTAATGGAACTGACAGAGAGACACGGAGGGAAGAAATTAGGACAGACGGAGGCCATATTGTTTCAAAAGTACCTATGTGTATACTTAAGCATGTTGTGTGTATGTGGAAGTTCTCCTCGGCTGCTGAGACCCACACATTGCTTTGTTGAACACAACAGGACACTTCTTTGAATCAATTTTGGCACACTGACCAGCTGTCCTTCTGGCTGACTGACTGCTTGTGCAGTTTTTTTCGCTGACTGACGAGATAACAAATGGACTGTGGTAACTCCCTGTGCACATGAAAATGGAAATTTTCAATTCAGTTTATTTATACAGTGCCAAATCATAGCACGTCATCTCAGGTCTGGACCGTATCCACCCCATGAGTAAGCACACTGTTCATGTTGGTCAAGAAAACCTCCGCTCCTCCCCCTGCTTTTAATTACAGGAAGAATGCTCAAGCAGACCAGACTCAGTGAAGTGACCATCTGCTGTGGCCATACTACATAGCTTCGACAACAGTCCAACACTAAAGGGGAAAAAACCTAAGATTCAAGCTTCTTTATTGTCATTATGCACCAAACAATTAAATTTTAATGGCCAGACTAGTTTACTTACACATACACAATCAGACAATGTACGTTAAAATGCAATCTAATAACTAAAACAAAAATCATTGTTTTTTACTACGCAAAAACCACTCTAATGGAGATGAAGAGCAAAGAAGAGAAGTGGATTTAGCAATAATTAAAGTCCATTGTGACCATCAAGATATTTTCATTCAATGTAGGTATGAATAACACAAATTACTATTTATCCATCAAGACATGACAGTAATTACATATTAGCAGTGATGCCGGTAACGCGTTACTTAGTAACGCGTTACTCTAATCTGACCACTTTTTTTTAGTAACGAGTAATCTAACGCGTTAATCTTTCCAAATCCGTAATCAGATTAAAGTTACTTCTCCATGTCACTGTGCGTTACTATTATTTTTCATTGTGGGCCGATAGCAGCACTAAACTTGGTCTGTGGGCAGGGGGTTGGGGTTCGACTGAACTGCCCACTTTAAGTGAGCTTATCATCCACGGTTTTTTGCAGCTGCTCGACTCGTCGTCTCCTCTTAAGGCACGAGCTTTACAAAGACATTTTTATACTTTTTTTCCTCCTTTATTTAGAGCTGAGCTGAGCCGCTCCATATCTGCACGTTAAAACAGCTGATCCTCCGCGACGCGTCAACAACTAACACTATTTTCCACTCAAATGCACCTAAACTCTCTTTCTGAGGACCACATGATGTGAAAACACAATAAAACTTTCTTACCTGTAAATCTGGTCACGTTTTCTGCATAAATAAATGTTATCCATTCTTTGTGCTCAAACGCCAAAGCAGGGGCGAATCCAGGTGGAATGGGGGCGTGGGGGAGGGATGTGCCCCCCTCACAACACCCCTAGATTAAAGGTCCAGTTTTGAAGCCTTTTTTTACTACAACTACTAATACTACTTAAAATAATATTAATTTCGACAAGTAAAATATTTAGAGAGAATTTAAATGTTAGAAAAATGCTAGAATGAATTTAATAGTTACATTTATAAACAATGTAGGTTTGAAATTGCAAGTTTTACTGTTACAGTGCTGTCAGCAGTTAAATATGAGGTCAAGAAAGAGGTCTTTATTTTACTTTTTATAAAACAAGTATTTATTTTCATTGAAGTCAAGAAAGGGTGACTATAAAGTAAGTTTTGGCAAAACAGGTATCATTGTCATGTTGAGGTGGCAGAGGGTTGTCGTCGGCAGCTGGGAAAAGTAACTAAAAAAGTAACTAGTAATCTAACTTAGTTACTTTTACAATTGAGTAATCAGTAAAGTAACTAAGTTACTTTTTCAAGGAGTAATCAGTAATTGGATTACTTTTTCAAAGTAACTGTGGCAACACTGCATATTAGTATAGACAAGAAAAATGAAGTGTTTGGGAAAATGATAATATCATCCTGTATCACTGCATTCAGCAGATGGAAAATATGAATCAAGGATGCAGGATATTGTTTGTATAGTGCAGCCATGGCCAGGGCAGATAGTTTGTTTTGTTTTTGTTTTTTGAGAGGTGGGCAATGACTGGTTGTGTACATGGGTGGTTGCCATCCAGGTAAACAAGATGATTCTGTAGTGTGGTGGATGTGATGATGTGTGGCACCTGCACGTGATCCCTGACCTAATTCAGTTGGTAATACCCTTAAGTTGCTGTTCTTCATGCATGTAATTTCACCATGTGTACAGTAAACACTGTTTGTGATTTTAGCTGGTTTAATCTGGATATGGTCAGAATGTCTAGCTGGTCAAATAGTTAATCACTAAAAAAGTAATATTTCTATAATAAAGTAGTATTTCTAAAATGGTCAAAAGATAAGTAGCATGACAGGAAGGCCAAAAAGGTTGCTTGTTTGGGCTGTGTGTGGCTTATTGTGTATGATATGATGTAGCAGTGGTAGGACAAAGAGGAGAGAGAGAGGAGAGAGGAGAGAGAGAGAGAGAGAGAGAGAGGAGAGAGAGAGAGAGAGAGAGAGAGAGAGAGAGAGAGAGAGAGAGAGAGAGAGAGAGAGAGAGAGAGAGAGAGAGAGAGAGAGAGAGAGAGAGAGAGAGAGAGTTTTCCAATGGAAAACACCAAACAATGCATGCAGAGCAGAATTAGAATGATACCCACTAATTATTAAAGTTCGAAAGAGAGCAATTAAATTTTATGACCACCTTAAAAATATTGACCCCAATACGCTCCATAACAAAGCCCTGATCCACAGAGAGACTGTAGAGAGATGCCGCCTCAGCCAGCAGCTTCTGGGACTCTACATAAACACAAGCAGAGCCACCAAACACAAACCCTATTAGAGTAAACCAAATTATAAGAAAATAAAAAGAAAACTATGTGACGCTTTGGAAAAATATCAACCAAAAACCAGAGTAAATTGGAATGCTATCTGACCCTAAACAGACAGTACTTCGTGGCAGAATACCTGAGTACTGTGACCAGCCCAAAGCTCAGGAAGTCCTTGACCATGTACAGACTCAGTGAGCACAGCCTTGCCGTGGAGAAAGGCCACCACAGACAGACCTGGCTCCCCAGAGAAGACAGACTGTGCACCCACTGCTCACAACAGGAGGTGGAGACCGAGCTGTACTTCCTAACCACCTGCCCGCTGTACCAAGACATCAGAGACACAAACTTCCCACAGATCACAAACACCGAAAAAGACTCTGAGACCATGACCAACATCGAAAAACTTCTGTATCTGTTTGTTGTTTGAACTACAACAATGTGCAAATACAGCAGCAAGGTTTGTGAGCTGCTGTGACAAGAAAAAAAAAGAGCAATGGACATAAACCACCATAAACCCAAAACAGGAGATTAAACTGTTATGTCACTTTATCTATGTATTACACATTTCATAGGATAGTATTTTACACAAAGCACAATTTTCACTATTATTTCAATCCCATATCTCCTGTTTACACATTTATTTACTACATCTTTATTTTTATTTTTTTCTCTAAGTAACACTTGCTTTGACAATGTAAATGTATGTTTCCCACATCAATAAAGCTCCGTTGAAACTGATACTGAAATTGAGAGAGAGGATATGAGTGGAGGTATCTGTTTGGGGGATGAGAAGGGAGCATGGCTTGAGAGATGAGGTTGACTTGATAATGAGGAGGTTAAGGATACCACAGAGAGAGATGGTGGGAGGTCAGGTCAGACACAGGGACGCAGAGAAAAATACTCAGAGACAAAGAAAGAGAAAGGGAGAGGTCACAAGAGAGGTTGAAGAGGTGAGGACACTTAGCCATCAGGTCAGAACAGTATTGTGTTAACGGCTCTTTGGGAGTATCCAGGTTATACTGAGGTAATGCATGTGACCTCCCTGCTCTCCATTCTCCTCACATTTCCTTCCCAGTTCTGTTTTCCTTCCTCACTTCATCCACAATCTCTCCCACTTTCTGAATGCCAAAAACCAAATCACTGCACAAAGATGTGAAAACCATCATATCTGCTAAAACAATATGGAACAGTCCTCACAGCAATATGGACAAACTTCAATTTGTGTGACACAGAAGGATGTAGACATCACATGATGAGGTTCCTTTGACAGATCCTGAGTCAGTTTTTCATTACACTTGACTGGAGTATTTCATGTTGATGAAAATAATCACACCTGTTCCAAAAAATAAAATAAAATAAAAATAAAATAAATAAATAAATATCTTAATTTTCTACCTCTTCTCTGGGTCTGGGTCATAGTGGCAGCAGACCAAGCAGCTCATCCCACACTTCCTTATCCTTGGCCAAGTACTGTAACTCCTCCAGGGAATCCTGAGGTGTTCCAAAGCCAGCTGAGAAATATAGTCCCTCCAGAATGTCCTGGGTCTTCCCTGGAGCCTCCTCCCTATTGGACATGCCTGGATAACCTCCCGAGGAAGACAACCAGGGGGCATCCTCACCAGATGCTCGAACCAGCTGTCTCCTTTCTATGTGAAGAAGCAGAAGCTCTACTCCGAGTCAAACTTCTTACTCTGTAAGCCCAGATACTGACAGACAAATCTCATTTCCACTCATTGTGTCTACAACCCTATTCTTTCGCCCATTACCCAAAGGTCATGACCGCAGGTGAGGATAGGAGCGTAAATCGACTGGCAAATTGAGAGTTTTGCCTTTTGGCTCAGCTCCTTCTCCACCATGAACATCTGGGACAGCGCCTGTAAAACATCAAATGCTGCTTCAATCTGTCTATCAATCCCACGGTCCAATTTACCTCCACTCATGAACAAGACCCCCAGCTACTTAAACTCCCCCAACTGAGGCATAACTCCACCTGATCCAGAGGGGACAATCCACCCTTTTCCAAGAGAGGACCAAAGTCTCAGATTTGGAGGTGCTGATTCTGAACCCAGTCGCTTCACAGTCAGCTTCAAACCTGCTCATCAGAAGTCACTGGCTGGTGATGCCAACAGAACCACGTCTTCCACAAAAAGCAGAGACTCTGAGGTCACCGAACTGGACACCCTCCATTCCCTGAGTGCTCCTTCAAATCCTGTCCATGAACATCACTAAGAGTTGGTGACAAGGGGCAGCCCAGGCAGAGTCCAACTCCCACCAGGAACAAGCTCCAATGTAATGCCAAGAATGCTGACACAGCTTTATTTATCAGTGCGTCATAAGATTTTATATATACAAAATGTACAAAATAAAAAGCAACAAAAAAGACATTTAAATACAATGGCAGATGGCTCTACATCA
Source organism: Thalassophryne amazonica (assembly GCF_902500255.1). Taxonomy (NCBI): domain Eukaryota; kingdom Metazoa; phylum Chordata; class Actinopteri; order Batrachoidiformes; family Batrachoididae; genus Thalassophryne; species Thalassophryne amazonica. Next base: position 75,252,541 of record NC_047104.1, read on the forward strand.
GGGGTGGACAACTTGCTCCACAAAGGGCCAAGAGGGTGCAGGTTTTCGTTGCAGCCAGTGACTCCACCAGGTGATTTCACTGATTAATATCACTTTGAGCAGATGGAATCAGCTAATCAGTGAAATCACCTGGTGGAGTCACTGGCTGCAACGAAAACCTGCATCTTTTGGCCCTTTGTGGAGCAAGTTGTCCACCCCTGATCTACATGATGATTTGGCAGAAGCTGTCCTTCCTGCCACAACACATGGAGCTCAGGTACAAGTGGTCTTGAACTGGGGGACTTTCTATCTAGAAAGCAACTGTACTAACCACTTGGCCACAAACATAGGAAACATCTCTTCTTGGTGGAGGTAAAAACATGACTTCAGACGAACAATCAACTGCTTCTTGACACTTTGGGATGCTGCAAACAATATCATGACACAGAAGCCACCAATCATCCACACCCCATTCTCATTAATCATACATTAATTCCAATAATTAGGTTGACAGAAACGTAACTATGCCACAAAGTTCTTCACTTTCTATACCTGTGCTTTCCCACTAATCCAATCAAGTGCGAGAGAAAGGTAAAACCGTCAAGAGACAAACCAGTAAATGACAGAATGAAAGACACAAAAAGACAGAAGGATGGAGAACAGAAAGAGAAAGCCAGTGGACTGCCACACCCCCAGCTCCTATCCCATCACCACCAACCAAACCCGTTCTCCCATATCTCCATAAAGAGCGATTAAATGAATGGACCAACAGCAACCCACTGCCACCAACCCCTTCCCACTATTTTTACAACTCAATCACGCATTACGGCTGACACATGGCTTTGCTTATCCTGAGTGTCGAAATTGAAAGCAGAGCAAAAGAAATCCAGTGAGAAAACGCGGAAGAAGAGAATGAGCGTGTAAAAGAAGATACAGAAGAAAAAGAATCATGAAAGGCAGGGGTGGTGGCCTGAGAGCAATTTCTTCCTTGAATAAAGGAAGAGTCGGGGGAAGGGGTTATAAAAAACATTAATGGTAAGGCCCCTAGTTCTGGTAAAATAGACTGTTATAGGTTCTGGCTCTCATTTGTTGATTTGTTCATTTGTTCATTCATTTCTCTTTCGTCAAGTCAAGTGCTCACTTGCCTGTCTGTCTTCCCCCCTTTTGTGTCCGTGAGTGAAGATAAGAGCTGCTAGCGTGACTGCCCTGTAGTCATTTAGTTATTACAGGGAGAGAGAGTGAAAGAAAGAGAGAATGAAGCAGGGGGAGGACAGAAAAAGAGGATAAAAACTAATTCTACAGATTTAAATGGCCTTTCTTTTAATTCACTAGCTCATTGGCTGCAGTCTTTCTTCTTTTCATACCTGATTGCTTCTTTCTTCCTACAAACACACATACTGGTATATTATTGTGATGAGTAGCCAAAAGCTCCCTTCTCACTTTCACGGACAGGGATCCTAGAAGGTTCTGGTTTAAAACCTTGTCAAAACCTTTGAAAACCTTAGAAGGTGTGGATGGTGAACTAAGATATTCCATTATTTTGCTGTGGTCTTATTTAAACTGTGGGCGAATTTTGAAGATGTACAAAACTTTGTTTTTCCTTCATTTCTGTGGAGCAGGTTGCTCAGTGCCAACAAGGAGTTGGGCTACTTATCTCTGTCCTTGGACAAGACACTTCATCAGCAGTGTCTCAGTCCACCCAGCTGTATTTTGGTACCAGCCATGGCTGGAAAAGTATCCTGTATTGAATAAGTACCCCATCTAGGGTGAGCCTATGGCTCTTATCCACTTTGCTCTGTGGAAGGGCACCCATATGGGACTTCCTTCTTCTGTGGAAGGGTTTAAACTGTGGACTGTGGCAGCCCACTGCTCCTAGTGGTTGGATTGCGTTGAACTGTATTTCGGATGGGTTAAATGTAGAGGGCAAATTTCATTGTATACAGTGGTCCCTCGCTATAATGCGGTTCACCTTTCACGGCCTCACAGTTTCACGGATTTTTTTTAGTCCAATTTTACATGCTTTTTTTTTTTCTCTCTCTTTTTTTTTTACAGCGCATTGTATTCTGCGTCCTCATCAAGCAGGCCGGTCGCAGTACCGCGAAGGGAGAGTACGCGCATTGTGTTCTGCATGTCTGTTAACAAGAATCTTCTCGCCCAGAAGAAAAAAGAGCGCCAACAACTACCCATAACTGTGTTCTTCACTTGGAAAAAGACACCTGCCGCGAGGTGTGACTCAGTGGAAAAAGACGTGACAGCGCAGCGGCACCAGGACGAAGAGGCACGATCAGAGGAACTGTGAAATACTGGTCAGTGTCCAACCCCGTAGGTTGATCGTTAAAATTAAATTCCTTAGTTCTAAAAGCCATCATATTATTTACAGGAAAACGTTCTATTTTTATTTCTCAAACAAATGTTTGGGCCTGAAAACAGGTTGGTCTTATTTTTATACTAAGGTTTGAACTTTAAGTGTGTTTACACACGAGAGAAAAGTGAGAAAATGTTAATGGCTGTTTGAGAAAAGTGTATAAAGTGTGTAGTGAGGGGTTTTACAGCCTTAAAATGTCTATAATAATTGTAAAAAATAACGCTGTCTACTTCGCGGATTTCGCCTATTGCGGGCTATTTTTAGAACGTAACTGCCGCGATAAACGAGGGACCACTGTATATGTACAATGACAATAAATCACTGGGAAGTTTTCTCGAAGGACCACAGCCATGCTAAATGTTTTTTTCTGGGCACCACCATCTTTTTTCAATTGCGCTAAATAAAAACAGAGCACATACAAGAAAATAACGCTGCACCCACCGTGTTTTTTTCAGAATGGACTGCTGTTTTTTGTGTGTATGTTTGAATATAGGTGAGTGTAGGTGTACCAGCTTCAAGCACTTTATGTTGAAAATCCCCAAATGTTTCAGACAGATGTTATGATGTCACTGCAGCATCTTTTCAGGCCAATATAAGGTGAGGATTATTTTTGCTGCTCTGTCACCCAAAATCAATCACAATAGAAACAAAAACTAAACTGATAGCAGATTGGACAGATGATTGGTTCTTGCTGTGGATGAGTACTTTTTCATTAACGTATATCATAAGCTCGCTTTTAGCTGTTTAGGATTGTGGGCATAGAAATAAATCCCATGAAGAGAATCTTTTTTTCCTCAATAAAAATGTTGAAATTGTTGTAATTAAACATTGTGCACTGTCTTAGCAGCTTTCCACCATAAAACACAACAACAACAACAAAAACTGGTATGTGTACACGTGGCCTTATACTACTGTCATGCTACTATTGATTTTGTGGAACCTGTGCTCTGTCTCTTACTGGGCTCTGTGCAATGAGGTTTAGGCCGGTCTCCTGTTGCTGATATTTGACACCCAGTTGGTTACATTTGCAGCTCAGAAACCCTGATTGAGGGCTGAAATGGGTTGTTATAGGTGGCAACAGAGGATTAAAGTAGTGTTGCAGGTCATTTTGTGTTAACAGGAAAGTTTTAAACATGTTCAAAAAATTGTGATGTGGGGACACATCGTGATCCGTTGTGATCGGATGTAACTTGTGCAGATATTGAGTCAAAAGTCAGGGCATGTGAGGGCTACAAGTGTGGATCTAGTGCAGTGTGGGGCCAAGACAATGGATTGTGGTCATGGGTGGTCATGGGGTGGCATCACCTCATCTGTTGCACTATTTTGCTCCACTGTCACATACCTGACTGGCGCTGAACCGCACAAACCATGTATCTTACTTCATTTTTACAGATGTTTTGTCATTATTCCCGATGGCTTTGTTATTATTCTGTTAGTACCTCTTGAAATAAATAATTTATACTTGAATGAGGATTTGGCTGCTCAGTCATTTTGAGGCCAGGCTACAGTGTTAACTAAAATTAAAATACAAGGCAGATTATGTTATTTTTTTGGAATGAGTGCAGGGCAATTTCTTTGCAGTGGGGTAAAACTAACCCGATTGGGCAATGAAGTACAGCGGTCAATGTGTGGCTGTGTATTCAGAGACTCACCATTTTCTGACCTCTTTTAATCTCCTCTGGAAATCTGACATTCATCAGTAATCACATGAAATGCATGCCACGTGCTTCACCAGAAGATCATATTCAGATGTTAACAGATACATTTAGGCTTGTGGAAAAGTGTTGTCATAACCATGAACATTAGCGCCAGCAGTGAGAACTGTTGTGCACATGCCCATGTCATGTTGGGGCTGTACTCAAAAAATATCAAGCACTAGCATGCTTGATAATAATACAGCACACAACTTTAGACTGCAGTTGTAACAAATCATACCTGATTTCTGGAATCAGGATAACAATCAGGGCCAAAAATCTGGAGCGGGAGGCCGGCTTTACTCACTGCACAGCATCACCTGCTGGACACTGTTACAGCCCCTTCACACGTAGTACGAATAAGTACAAAACAGGGAGAATCATGGCGGAACAGCTCGTATGACCAAACCACGAAAACATCGAGCCCACAGGCAAGCGTGAATGATCTCGCTGCAACGGTTTTGTGCATGCGATGATGTTGTGCACGAGAACACAATGTGAGCAGCTCGAGCATGTGTAACCACATTGGGGAGCTGCTGTGAAAAAAAAATACATGCCACCCACGGGATTCAAACCTGCAATTTACAAAAGCTCTGATTGCCAGCCAGAAACTTTACCACTGAGGTACCATCGCTGGCCTGTAAAAGGTGCGGGAAAATACCTGAAATCAACAAGGAGATGGACGTATTTAAAAAAAAAATAAAACCACGTCATTAAAAACAACACCGCATTTTATTGAATCCCTCTTATCAAGTGGACAATACAAGTATGAACTGTCTGTTCCTCTGTAGATGACCCATGGTCACAGACGTAGTCATGAAATTTCATGAATGGGGCAGTACACTCTTATCACGTCAACGTCTACGGGTCCGACGTGTCCAGCCCAACACGCATCTTGTGGACAGTGCACTGCAGGACAGACATCGCATCATGTGGAACAGAGCTCATGTGGGTGATTTGCCGTTCAGATCTTCCGCTGCATGTTTTGATCTGACAGTCCATATCACCTGGGGCAGCCTGTCAGTGTGCGCACTGTGTGTGCCCTCCAGCCCATCACAAAAGCGACATGTTTTTATGTATTTCCAAGTGAGAACAGCAAGCACAAACATGCGCGTGTCCGTCAAAACACGGTACGTGTTCTGCAGGTGTGACGTCCAGGACCAGAGATGTCAACAGCTGCTGCTGTTGGCAGCCAACCACACCCCCTGTCCATTCAGCGCACAGACCAAGGTGTCACTCTGTGATCAGATGAGAGGCGCCTCGCCTGCGGGGGGGATCCGAACCACACGCATGCCATGTGTTGTGGGGGGAGCCGACACTCTGGCATGTACTTGGCAACTTTACAGTTGTGGGAGCACTTAAACAAATTTCACAGCCAGCTCGAAAGTGATCATCTGCAGACTGTTTTTGTGCTAACAGCGCAAATAACCACTCATTTTCTAAGTGCCAAGCGAGTGGTGTTAGATGTTCGTGTGTGTCACCTGGAATTTGGCTGACACCTGCCATGAGAGGGATCAAATCGGCACACACTCTTTCAGCTGCTAGTGTGCGCAAATAGTTGTAGCAACAGGTGTACGAGGTGTTGGAGGCAGCTATGATTTTACACATGCTGCATACGTAATTCGGCCACATTCGTACTATGTGTGAAGGGGCCCTTACATATGCATATATTGCATGGAAAAAGTTCTCATCAAAAGGCAAGCTAGATCGCATGATCTTCACAAACTGGTTTGTCATAGTTACGGAGCGTGAGCTTCCGGGATGCATATCGATGAACGCAAGGATGAGTTATCACTTTGCAGTTAAAATGAAATCTTCCACATCTGTCCACATCAGCTAAAGGCTTTTAATAACGTCTAAATAATACTCATTCTTTCATTATTCTGTGTGTATAAAGTCTGTACTGTGGCTCATTGTCAGCGTTTCTACATCATGTCCAATTCCATCTCTCTGTTTCATACAACTCCGCACTCGCATTCTGCATGACGTGAATGTTTGTGCTGTCTCCTTTTTCATGAGGGATAACAACAGACACACTGTGTCTGAAACCTCATTATTTCCTAATAATGACATATCAAATGTTTGCATATAAGCTGGATTTGTATGGTAATAAGCTCACACAAACACACACACGTGTGCACCCAAACTAACACAAATGTAGCCTGAAGGCCTGTATTCAAAAGAAGAAATAATTCATTCTATCATTTTGCACAGTAATAACACTTACTGACACACACGCGCATGCACACTTTTTAAACATTCCAGACAGTTTTGCTCGACAAAACTGAGATTTATTTTCTCAGATTCTGTTGGGTTTTACCTCCAAACATACACATTTTTTTAAACAGACAACTTGCATTGATTCCTATCAGTTGGTGCTGTGACTCTTCAGGTGTTCTACCAACACTGTTAAAGACACAACAGACAAACAGACCATCTGTTAAACAGAGCTGAAGTCAGTCAGTTTGCTGCTTTTGTTTTTATTTCTATGCTTGTGTTGAATCTTTTCAACACCCAATATTTTACGCATGGAGGTGAAAAATTTAAAAAACACAATGATAAATACATCACAATGATGATGAAAAATGCTGAAGTGTAATACAGTAGTGTTCAGAATAATAGTAGTGCTATGTGACTAAAAAGATTAATCCAGGTTTTGAGTACATTTCTTATTGTTACATGGGAAACAACGTACCAGTAGATTCAGTAGATTCTCACAAATCCAACAAGACCAAGCATTCATGATATGCACACTCTTAAGGCTATGAAATTGGGCTATTAGTAAAAACAGTAGAAAAGGGGGTGTTCACAATAATAGTAGTATCTGCTGTTGACGCTACAAACTCAAAACTATTATGTTCAAACTGCTTTTTTAGCAATCCTGTGAATCACTAAACTAGTATTTAGTTGTATAACCACAGTTTTTCATGATTTCTTCACATCTGCGAGCTAAGGAGTCAACCAACTTTCAGCTGTTATTCCACTCCAAGATTCTTTAACATTCCACAATTCATTTACATTTCTTGGTTTTGCTTCAGAAACAGCTTTTTTGATGTCACACCACAAGTTCTCAATTGGATTTAGGTCCGGGGATTGGGAAGGCCACTCCAAAACATTAATTTTGTTGGTTTGGAACCAAGATTTGGCTCATTTACTAGTGTGCTTGGTGTCTGTTTGTTGAAACACCCATTTCAAGGGCATGTCCTCTTCAGCATAAGGCAACATGACCTCTTCAAGTATTTTGACATATCCAAACTGATCCATGATACCTGGTATGCGATATATCGGCCCAACACCATAGTAGGAGAAACATGCCCATATCATGATGTTTGCACCACCATGCTTCACTGTCTTCACTGTGAACTGCGGCTTGAATTCAGAGTTTGGGGGTCATCTCACAAACTGTCTGCGGCCCTTGGACCCAAAAAGAACAATTTTACTCTCATCAGTCCACAAAATATTCCTCCATTTCTCTTTAGGCCAATTGATGTGTTCTTTGGCAAATCGTAACCTCTTCTGCACGTCTTTTATTTAACAGAGGGACTTTGCGGAGGATTCTTGCAAATAAATTAGTTCCACACAGGCGTCTTCTAACTGTCACAGCACTTACAGGTAACTCCAGATTGTCTTTGATCATCCTGGAGCTGATCAATGGGTGAGCCTTTGCCATTCTGGTTATTCTTCTCTCCATTTTGATGGTTGTCTTCCGTTTTCTTCCATGCGTCTGTTTTTTTTTTTTTTTTTGTCCATTTTAAAGCATTGGAGATCATTGTAGATGAACAGCCTATAATTTTTTGCACCTGCATATAAGTTTTCCCCTCTCCAATCAACTTTTTAATCAAACTACGCTGTTCTTCTGAACAATGTCTTGAACGTCCCATTTTCCTCAGGCTTTCAAAGAGAAAAGCATGTTCAACAGGTGTTGGCTTCATCCTTACATAGGGGACACCTGATTCACACCTGTTTGTTCCACAAAACTGACGAACTCACTGACTGAATGCCACACTACTATTATTTTTTTACTAATAGCCCAATTTCATAGCCTTAAGAGTGTGCATATCATGAAAGCTTGGTCTTGTTGGATTTGTGAGAATCTACTGAATCTACTGCTACCTTGTTTCCCATGTAACAATAAGAAATATACTCAAAACCTGGATTAATCTTTTTAGTCACATAGCACTACTATTATTCTGAACACTACTGTACAAGTTCCTCATGAAACCTGTCTCCTTCTGACCAACCGAATGCTTCTTCAAGGATGCTCCGAAGTACCCTGGACCTGGGAATCATCTCGCCTCCGAAACAGGCCCCATAAAAATCACATGGTACCTGCAGCAAGGACACGCTCGAAAGTGTCGGACCTTCAAAAATGCCACACAAAAATTCCTGCTGCCCTGTACACAGAGGAGGCTTTTCACCCTGGATTACACAGATACAGATGCCCCGAGATACACATCGGGCTATTTGCACGACAATGCAACAATAAAGCAAGAAATGCTGTGTGGAAGTTGTTGTGTGGGCCGCTGAAGAGGAGGTACTGCTGGCCCACCACCACCAGTCGGCGCCCTGCTTGGAGTGCGGGCTTCAAGCATGAGAGGGCGCCGAGACAGAGAGTGACAGCTGTCACTCATTTACACCAGCTGTCACCAATCACCTGCATCTCTACAAAAGCCGGATCATTACTCCACCTCCTCGCCGAGAAATCAACTACCGTGAAGGTAATCTTCTCTGCTGTGATTATTGTTGTCTGAAAACAGAAGGTCTGTGTGCAGCCGTGTTCCTGCGGGGTCTATTGGAGGCTGGATTGGCGGACAGTGAGAGGACGACGGTCTTCGTCTCTCACTCCATCCAGGAAGAAGACCAACAGGAGCTGCACGGGTGACATTGTATCTGGAGGTGGAGGTTTTCCCTCCTTGAAGATCTGTAGAAAAAGGATTACTGGGTGTGTGGATACACACTCACCATTAACTGTTTTTTCATCTTCTGCCAGCAGTACCAGGGTCTGCAACAGAAGACGGTGACCACCTGGGGACTCAGGACTTGGCGGCTCCGGTGTTCTTCAGGCCGCTGGTGGTGGAAGCTGTGTGGGTCCCGGCTCTCCGATCGCCAGAGGTCTCCTATCTTCGAGCCTGCCCGCACGTCACCTTGTGTTCAATTGGCATTATCTTTGTCTGTATCCAGTTGTGCGTTTCACAACATTAAATTGTTACTCTTTGTCTTATCCATTGTCCGTTCATTTGCGCCCCCTGTTGCGGGTCCGTGTTACGACACCTTCCCAACAGAAGTCTTTATAAACAGACTGGCTAATGAATTGTCTGTTCTCTCACTTCCTCAGCAGCACTTTGTGACCCCCCAGTCTCTTTTCCTTAATTAAATAAGTTGTTACTTGATGTTACAGTTGTTGCTGTTACTTGATATTGATTCTATATGTCACCCTGCTTTTGTTGGGGGTATCTACGTAAATACTCACAAAACTCACATGACTTTTGGTGTGAATATCACAACCATTCACAAGTGATTTTTTTCAATTAATTTATTTCTTTTTGAAGAGGTGATGTGATTATCAGCTCCATCGCTTTTCCTCTGGAGGAAGCTGCATCAACATGCCAACCTTAGTGATTTTGACAATTGGACTGAATAACACAGCACATGCCTCCATCATGTGAATTCTCTCCGTCCCTGCTTGAATACAAGTGAACTCACTCAATTTGATTCGTTCAGATTTGTTTTGACACGTTCAGGACCCTCTGAGAAGTCGTTTGTAATGATAAAGTGAATGGCACACACCTGCACCTCGTGTTAAGCTGAGAGCACGAAGCAACAAATCATGTGATGTGATGCGTCACTCTTAATGAGAGGACATTTACCACAACGGAGTTGTCTCAGAAAATTTCACAATTCATTGTCATTTATTCGTGAAGCCCACGGCATTGAAAGTATAAAATGGGACAATCAAAGAGAGATGTGCACATGTGCATTGGTGCACATCTCTCTATTGCTGGATGAAATCTAACTTTGTGTGTGTGTCTCGCTCTCTCTCTCACACACACACACACACACACACACACACACACACACACACACACACACACACACACACGGTCAGCCTTGTTATCCCGCGGCCTATCTCGCAGGCAGCCTCTCTAACGCTGAGTGATGTTTAAATTAGTTTACAATTTAGCCTTCTCGCTATCCGCAGACGGCTCTTAACTCAGTGTGTGCGTGTGTATGTGTGTGTGTGAGCGTAACAAATTGTTGCCAGTACGGCACACATCTAATGACTTCAAATTAGCTGCCTGGCGCTCGCCTTGACACGTTGTTACCACTGTTAGCCGCCTGTGTGCAAGAGTGAGAGTCTGTGACTGTGTGTGGGGATAAAGCTCGGCGCAGACATATCATGAAACATAAATTAGCTTTACTTCTCCTTTCATCTTCTTTCTCTTCGTCTTTTTGTCTTTCTCCATTAATCTGACAAATTTAAAAAATATATACTTGTGTGCCAATTTTTTGTTCCTTTTCTCTTATTTTGAGCACATTTGTCATGTGTAACTGTCTCAGATATTCATACAAGTTAAAGACAAAATAAAACTCAATTAAGATTTTGTAGTTACATTTATGTCAGCATGACAGACTGTAAAAATAATGGACAAACGCTCTATGAAATCAAACATATGTTTTCTGAAAAGTGGACTGTCGATTCACAATCTAAGACAAGTCAATAAAACAGATTCTGTAGAGACTTTCAAGTCCAGACTTAAGATTCCCTTTCGTATGGTTAGCATACTGGTATGTTTCTATGCTTTTTACTCGTTTAATTCATTTTATTAGTAAACGGAGCGTGTCACGGCCTCGACTTTATCTAAATTCTGGGTCTTTTAGTGAAGCTTATGGCTCGTGGCTGGCGATCACCTTAGTATTTCTTCTGGTTTTCTTGTTGCTTAATGCTGACAAATTACACTGTATTTGTCTTTCTGATGCTTGATTCTGCTTTTTTTTTTTCTTTTCTCTCTGTTTGAGGTGTGGCTCCATCCAGAGATGGGTGTGGTATCTGTTCCAGAAACGGTCCTGTGCTCCGGCAACATTTCCTGTATGTTCGTTTTGTGAATTCTTTTGTAATTTGTGTTTGTAGCATGGCCCAAGCAGAGGGTCACCCCTTTGAGGCTGGTCTTCTTGAGGTTTCTTCCTCAGAGGGAGTTTTTCCTTACCACTTTTACTCTGGGGGTTGGTAAGGTTAGACCTTACTTGTGTGAAGCACCTTCAGGCAACTTTGTTGTGATTTGGTGCTATATGAATGAAAATAAATTGACATAAATTGAAAGTGAAATCGATTGCAAGCTTAAGTGAGGTGGATGGGCCTGTGTGGTTTGGGCACAACAAATGAAGCCAAATCATGCCGATCTATCTCAAAGTGACCAAGCTAGAGAAGGTTAGCAAACTGAGTAACCTGTAATTAAAATGATGGCACAGAATGATACAGAATTCTGTCAAAAATATATGTGCTACTTTAAATATTCACACAACAAAGAATGTCAGCGAAAAGCAGCCAAGCTTGGACAAAAGGGGAAGTGCAGACTTTCCTGGTGATTATTGCAGAGGAACAACAATATGACATCACGATGCCCATGTTGATCACGTGCATGCATCTACCATGCTCAACCTCCCAAACAAAGTATACTACTGGCAATTTGAATGCAGGTCAAGCCATGCTTAACTGTACCGAACTGTACCATACTGTGCCATACCAACTTGGACTGCTCGGCGGGAAAGAGTGGCCGCCTCAACAATGGAGGCGTTGTCCATGGATCATTCCATGTCCCTGACCTCCCTTGGTATGTAGGACAAGTTTCTTATGAGGTGTGAGATGAAAACCATCTGGACAGGCTCTTCCAACAAACGTTCCCAGAAAACCCTCACAATGCATTTGGGCTTTCCAGGTTGGTTTGGTGGCTTACCTGCTATCTCACCCTTCTCAAGACCAGGTGGTGATCCACTGACACCTCCGTCCCTCTTGCGCTTTTCACCCGAGTGCCCAAAACACATGGCTGCAGATCTGATGACATGATTACAATATTGATCATCGACCTTTGACCTAGGGTGCTCTGGTACCAAGTGTATTTATAAACACCCATGCGTTTGAACAAGGTGTTTGTTATGGAAAATCCATGATCAGCACAGAATCCAACAACAACACACCATTTGGATTCAGATCAGGGGGGCTGTTCCTCCGAGGCATGCCCACCTGAGCACTGAATTCCCAGTAGCCCAAAGGAGTCCCCACAGGAACCATTTCCAGGAACTGAACTGCTGTTTGGTGCATATGCACATACAATAGTCAGATTCCTCTCTGTGATATGAAGTTACTTTGAGGGAGCCCTCTTGTTTACTGGAGAAAACTCCAAAATAACAGCACTCAGCTGTAGACTTATCAGTATCCTCTAACCTGCATGGTGTTTTTTACCCTGAGCAACTCCGGAGAAACAGAGAGTCCAGCCCCTCTCCAGGAGTTTGGTGTGGAGGTAAGCCCAACCAATTCAAGGTGGTATTGCTCACCCTCCTGTACATGCTAAGGCTCCTTCCCCACCAGAGAGGTGATGTTCCACATTCCAAGAGTCAGGTACCGGTACCGTTAGCCAGGGTCAGTCCGTGTGGGTTTTTGCCCCTATCCAATGGCCATAGAATTTCTTATGTTAACATTAAAATACGCAGAAAGGAACTACTGGCTTGCTGTCAGCTGGCTGCTTGGATGGTAGTTGTCACTCAAGGTGAATTATGTACGACATCATGTCTTAAAACTGCCTACACATACAGCTTGTGCTCCAAGCTGTATGTGTTTGTGCCTGAAACTTGGACATTTTAACAGGGGATTCTATGAAGATTAACTACTGCTCAAATAGCCATTTGGTTTTGACTACAGCACCTGAGCATCAGACATGCCAACCCCAACCACCTCCCCCACCCCCCAAAAACTCTTCATGATAAATGTAACTTTATGCTGCGTTTACACATAACACATGCATTAAGTCACGTTAAGATTGTCAAGCATGTGCCAAAAATGACGCAAATATGACATTCGTAATGCGTCTTGCCTATGTGTAAACGCACCATTACTCATATATATTTTTAAGTTTCAATAACTGTTCCATCTCTTGTGGATTTTTTTTTTATTGTGTCATATTGTCTCTGGGTCCTTGGCCTTTTAGATTGACAGATGCCTGGGAAGAGCTTATGAGTCATGAGGTTGCTGGACAGAGGTGACTGGTGATGATAGAGTATCATTGCAGGACAACGAGGGTCCGAGTGTTTTGGGTCTTGGTGCTTTCTGTCTAACTGTATCGTAGGGAGACTTGGAAGCTAAACAGCAACTTAAGGCAGGATGTTTTTGGTACTAGATCTCTTCAGATGAACCTTGTGTTGATTACTTAGGGACACTCAGAAGCAGAGTATCACTTGCATCATGAGGGAATGTCAGCTTCACCATTTTGCTCATGTGACTGTTCTGTGTGCATGATCCAGCATGCAGGTCCTTTAGTGTTGAGGGCCACAGCAGCTGGAGCTCACCCGTGTTTCACCTGGTTGTGGCGGATAAATGGCTCCTTTTAGAATTGGGTATAGACTGGTTGTCTGCCTGGTTGGTTTCCATCCAGAAGGCATGGCATGCTCCCAGACATGACCTGTGCTATATTTTGCCACTTATGGAGATGCTGTAATTTATTTATTATACATTTCTAGAAATATTGTGTTTAAAATTAGTGATGTTCATGTTTTCACCTTCAGTTAAAAAATAACTTTATTTGTATTTTCTGTTTACTCAGATTTTTCAAATTTGCATCAACAGTTGAGTCATAAAGTGTGAAAAAAAATGCACAAATTGTGAATATCAGGATCCCATATTGTCACTTGCTCTTAAACAAACCCACAAATGACCAGATGTAAAGGCAGCTGCAAAAAAGTAAACAGGTTTATTCCATTCCATTGAACACTTGAGTTAGTTCAGACTCTGTTATTTACTTTGTGTGTGTGTGTGTGTGTGTGTGTGTGTGTGTGTGTGTGTGTGTGTGTGTGTGTGTGTGTGTGTGTGTGTGTGTGTGTGTGCGTGAGGCTGATAAAGATAGTTGAGGAGGTGTATTTCACTCTGACAATCCGTTCCACTCCGAGTGAACAGTAGATCACTTTGTGTGTGCACGTGTGCTGTGTTTGTGAGCGTGAGTATTAGATCAGTGTTGAGAGCTGTAAACACCGAAGATTTCATAAGGTTCGCGTGTCATGCGCACATGTGCACGCTTGGAAGATGAAGAGTTCTATCTTCCTCTGTGAGCAGCGGATTGCCTTTCTCGTTCATCTAATCACGCCATCGCCTCTTCTCCACCTAGCAATTGTACTCCGGTGTGTCCAACCCCCCCTCCACACACACACACACACACACACACACACACACACACACACACACACACACACACACACACACACACACACACACACACACACACAATGTGGCTAACTAAAGAAAAAGAAGGCAAAAACATATGGCCAATAAATGTACATCGTGTATCTGTGCAATAGTTTTTGTGCACAAGCATAATTAGTTGTGGGTGCACGTGGTGTCTTGTGTGAGAACTGAGAAAAAAATGAAAATGCCATCAGATTATTTGAAAGGAAATAACACCTGACTGGCTCTGTGTTGTCTGGACTGAAAAATAACTATTCAAAGAGCTATACTTGGAATATTGGATCAATATGTATGTCTATTTACTGCCCATTTGGTAGCACATCGATCAATACACTAACAAGAAGCCGCACACTCTCATCTCTCTGCTTCCATCTGTTTCTTTGTGATTATCTCTCCACAATGATATAATACAATACATTTATTTGCAGACCCTAATATCGATACTAGTCATATTATTGTAACATCGCTAACCTGGTGTTTCCACAAATACTGACACATCTTCAGCACTGTAGGGAACATAAAGACAACATTCTATTATATTTGATACTATTCTAAAACCAGTTAACAACAGGGCTAATCTTTGTACTAATCTGAGACATTGCTCTTTTCTCTCTCTCTCTCTCCAGACAGCGGGCTCTCAATAAAATCAAAACCAGATTATAGTTTTCGTCTCTGACTCTCTTTCGACCATCTCTTGTTTCCATACCTTAGCTTTCTCTATTCTCAATTCTGCTTTTCTGTTCTCGCGTACGCTTTGTCCATTTTAGATGTCACTTTCTTTACGTTCTAAGCCTTATGTTTGTTTCCGAATAAGCGCAGAGAACAAATGCCACACACTTGTATAAAATTAAATTCTCCAGTGATATCATAAATGCCTTCAGAACAATGTCTTTCTTGTTCTTCTTGTCTTGACTGGTAATTTTATGTACAATATGTCATTTATTTAGCTATGTAAGGTGATCTATTGACCTCAGGGGAAAACTACAGGAAACCCACACTAGGAAAAGCATTCAGTTCTGTCCAGAGTACCGTATTTTCCGGACTATAAGTCGCACTTTTTTACATGTTTTGGCCGGGGGTGCGACCTATACTCCGGTGCGACTTATAAATGAAAAATATACCGGTAGGATCTCAATTAATTTACTGTAACAAAATTTTACGTGACAGAGTCGATCTATGTTTTAAAATGGCCACCGGAAAAGGAAATGCAATGCATCATGGGCACTGTAGTATGACGGCCATCCTATAGTTCACGCTGGTCGCGACAACCAATCAGAGAACAGAACTTTGGATGCGTATTCCTCACCTCACCCACAGCGTGTGAAGCTGACGAACTCAGTGCTTGCTGTTATTCCAGCTTGGCGAACAGAACAGCTTCAACCCTTGGATATCAATGTGAGCAGAGTGTTTAAGTTGACGCTGAGAGCTGCGTGGGAGCACTGGGTGAGCGACGGTGGAGGATTAGCGTGTGCACTTGGAAGGAGCTGGCGTCGATGATTGTGAAAAGCGTTTGAAGCAGACGAACATGGTGTTTATTCCGGGACGGCTAACAAAACAGCTTCAACCCTTGGATATCAGTGTGAGCAGAGTTGACGCTGAGAGCTGCATGGGAGCACTGAGCGACGGCGGAGGATTAGCGTCTCCACTTGGAAGGAGCTGGATCGACACCGCTGGGAGGTCATGAGCTGCGCAGGTAGGCGCTGCATGGTTCGGCTCGCAATGTGGTCCGCAAAATACAAACATATCCGTAGGTAAAATGCAACTCACGAGAGGGCACTCGAGGCTTGTGTGACTGTTCCTGCGACTTCTGACTACCATAGAAAAATAAAAATTTTAACGTTACTGATAACATAACAAGACAACGGAGAAGGCCTGAAAAAATGCCACCAAAAAGAAAATCATACTCTGCAGATTACAAGTTGCGACTGGTGAAATATGCATCCGAAAACGGTAGCCGTCACAATATTATCATCTGAACTTTTCATGTTAACATACCTGTATGTCCATGGGACTTATAGTCCAGTGGACCTTATTTATGGTTTATTTTTCTTTATAATGGATAAAGTGGCTGGTGCGACTTATACTCCGGTGCGACTTATAGTCCGGAAAATACGGTAGGTAGTTCATAAAATAGAGTGAGCATGCAGCAAAAAGACAAGTGAGGAAAACCACAAAAATATCCATGAGACCTCTAAAGGAATTACAGACTTTTGTGAATGTGACTGGAGAAACTGGGGAAGGATTTTAATATGAGAAAAATCTCAGCTCAGGTCTCTCATACGTTAGATGTAGCTGAAATTTCTCATCAAGTTTCTAAGAAAATCCTTCTCTGTTAAACTCCACAATCACAGGCAGAGAAGCCTTATAACTCCTGTAGAGTTGTCATGGGAGTCTTGGTGGCTTACCTCACTACTCTTCTTCTTGCACAGTCAACTGTCCACTCCAGACAGATGTAACATACAGTACCATTCTGCTTGTGTTACTTAATGATTGATGTAAATGAAGTCCAAGACATATTCAATGATTTGGAAGAGTTCATGTATCACCACCGTGGACTGTCTAAAAAAAAAACTGGTGATAAAAGTGATTATTTTTCAATTAACAAAAATAATCTTTATATTTAGCTAAGGAAGTGGAGAAAATGTATATTTTAATTTTTTGGACTTACCTGGGATATGTTTGGCCCAGCCGATGTTGACCACTAGCTCTCTGTCTGCCAGGTCACACAGCGTAGTCAGGGCTTTGATGTCGCTGTCTGGTACTGTTGGATCAGGCATGGCGTAAATCTTCTCAGGCTCAGCCACCAGGAGGTGAGAGACAATTTTGTTATCTGCAAGGCAGCCAAAGGCAACTGACATGACCACCAGACAAGGAGAAAGACACAGAGACAGAGAGAAGGTGAATGTTTGCCATATTAGGCTACAAGTTGTTCCACACCAATCTGGTGCAAAAAATGCCAATAACGCCAAGGTGTAATAGATAATGCATGTCTCTGGCTTTTATTTCCTGTTAGTCATGTAGTCAAAGCAGGTCACATCAATGTCAGCTAAGTAAAGCCACCTTGAAACTTGCATGAATTGGATCACCACACTGCCACGCAATTGTCATGCAAATACAATGCTTTTGTCCCGCTTGACGCCACGCTATATACAAATAAACTAAAATAATCATTTCATAGCCGATAAGGCATTTGCTCTCAGAACTTGGCTGATGAAAACATCTCTTCTCGCTCTTAGAATCACAGAGAAATTAACTACAGCTGTAGCCTGTTTCATGTGCACCATGCGGTGGAGAACACATTTGGAATAGTCTCAAAAGTAATTATTTATAATATTTATATAGAAATGGATTGGTAAAACAGTTGCATTTTCATTCCTTCTCACGAATTAGATAATGTATCTGTAAAATTATGTTTATTATCGATGTAACATCTCATCATAATCATTCAGATGCGCTGCACTGCGGCAATGAGACACACTGACATGCAGTGACAAAGTGTTTTCTTATAGGTTGCGAAATGTTCACATCGATTTCACAAAATTAATGTGTGCTAGAAGTTTTTAACATTTCAAAATTTTCTTTGTGCACTGCCACACAGCCACACACGGCTCAGGCACAGTTTACTACAGCTTACAATGAGTTTACTCACTGGCACGCCAGAGTGTGTGCCAGTGCAGGGATCAAATTGGTACAAGTGTCAAGGCACCTTAAGAAAACTGTCTTACAACTTCTCATTCAGAGGTGTCAAAAAGTGACACTTTGTCAAAGCCCTTTGGAGAAAATAAACTGACCTCTAAGTTTGGTACTGGATTTCATCAGGATTTCTGTGAAATATTACTACAGCACCAATTTATTGATATTTTGGCTACAGTTATGGTGACAGTTTTATTTTGTCACATTTGCAAAGCTAGGCCAACTCCTACTGCCAGTGTCAAGAAGCCATTTCCTTGTGCTTCACATAAAGATGTGAAAGGTTATATCATTAGTCATGGAAGATGTATGGCAAAGGCTCTGACAAAGCATTCAAATTTGATGCCTTGATTGTAAAACATTTATTTATCCTGCATAACATACAGTACACAGATTATACAGATATCAGGATATCAGCTATTTATGTGTGTGGATACTGGCATGAAGCAGTGACTTTCCTCAAAATGTATGTCAAAGCCTAATTTTGACATGAGCTTGAAGGTTTTTACATATTTCATAACAAAATCAGGAAAATACTGCAGTATGAATGGTACATTTGTCAGATGTGTACCAAGGAGTGATCAAATATTCAAATGTGGGGGTTATGGGTCAGATTTATAAGAGTGGTAAAAAATAGCTGAGCTAGGACCAGGACGAAACAAAACAAACATTTTTTTTTTAGGTTCATCAGACCACCCCAAAACATAGTCAGGATGTTTTCAAAAATAAAAACTCCAGATGCCAACCAAAATGGCACACTAAAATATGATGCTGTGTTATTACCTATATTGTTTGTTACTATGATGTATTTTAGGGCATGTGAATGGAAAATGGTTATTTGGTGGCATCTTTTGGATTTAAAACTGTCAAATAAAATTATTTAGGCACATCTATATTTAATGTGACCTAAAGCTTTCTCCTCAAGGAATATTTTTGGAAATCATGTTCTTTATATGTTGATTTGGCACAAGGTTTATACCGGATGCCCGTCCTGTCATAGCTCCACATGACATGAAGAACATGCAGAGGTGATGTTGAATGAGGAACCTTTTGTTGCAGAAGCAAGTGTGCTGACCACTTCGCTACCATGCCACATGTATTTTGCATTTTAATGTGTTTTAATAGGGGTGGTCTTTACTCCCTTAATATAAGGCCAGCAGTGTTGTTAGGGGCTGACACGTGACCAGTGAAGGATGTGCAGTGGCAGAATATGGGCACAGCAGAAATGAGAAAGTTGAGGTGGATGACTGAATTAACAGATTAAGAAATGATGGAATCAGAGGTATAACAAAAGCAGGAAAGTATGTTGGGGTTGTTTGGGAAAGGCATAAAAAACAAAAATAAATTATATATGCATTAAAAAAAGACTTCAAAAAGAAAAGTTCCGTACAGTGTAATAAAACAATGCAGAATGTTTCAATACAAAGCAGAATATAATGTCTAAATTGCAGAAAAAAGGTAAAAATGCATATAAACAGGCAAACGGTGATGAAAACACAACCTCGGTGGTGAGATTCAAAGGTCAAAGGTCAGAAGAAAACTGAGTGAATAAGTTCAACGATCAAGCAGGAGTGTGTGTTGGACCTTACGGGAGCTATGCGCTTTCTGAGTGCCCTATTATTTAAAATAATTCATTCTTTCAAACTTGATATGTATACACCAAGGTTTGGTTAGCAGGGCTCCAGGTTGGCCAAATCATTGTCATTTGTGTCATAGCCTTAAGACGTTTTGCTGAAGCATACAGGAGGGCAAGATAATACTGGAAGCCAAACAGCTCAGCTGGTAATGGTGACATGTGGTGATGAGATCTCTATGGCCCATTAGTAACAGACTGATACCCTGCTTCCAAATTAATCCACTGACTAATCAAGCATGGGAATAATAATGGAGGATAGAAAGAGCACAGAGGCATTTCGAGAGCGAGGAAGAGCACCAGTAAGAGAGAGAGAGAGATGAGCTTATAGGGAGAAGGGGCAAAAATTTAAAAGGGAGAGGACAGACAGGTAGAAAAAAGACTGTGGACAGATTGTCAGAGACAGACAGGAAAAGCAGGGAAAGCAACAGAGTGAGCAAGCTGGGAGGGAGGTCTGGGTATTATTGATCCAGACTTTCCACCCACAAATTTGTTACGCACACATGTATGTGCACACATACTGGTGCACATGTATCTCCTGCACCCTCCTCCCTCCAGCTGCAGCTTCAGGGTCGTTTGAGTCCAACCAATCCTAGCCACACTGCAGTATCTGTGGGTAAATCTTATTTAATGTTTCCCTAATTAGAATCAATGGAAGCCCATTTCCAAACCCTGGGCTATTGTTTTGTTCTCACAGAATCAATGGGAAAGCTAAGGCTCAGGACTGCCCTACAGATAGATGGCTAGGCGTGTGCATGTGAGAGGAAGAGAAAGATTGTACTTTTTCTAGCTGTGTGTGAGAGCAAAAGAACCGTCTTGCTCTTATTTTGATAGGCTATTTCTTTCTTTCTTTCTTTAGCATGATAAGGCCCAAGGCTGATTGTCTCGGCAGTGATGCTGATGAATTTGAATACTCATCTTTTTGAGATTGAAAGACTCTTGGAAACAACTTACAAAGTCATGCGGTCACTGGACAGAGATGTTTGGTGATGCTGATACCTTTGCAGAAAAACAAAGGTTCAGCTCTTACTGTATGGTTGTGAGACTTGGACCCTAACCAGTGACCTAAGGTGATGTCTGGATATCTTTGGTTCCCCGTCTCTTCAGAGGATCCTTGTGTATCACTGGAATGACTTTGTGTCAAATGAACATTTTCTTGCAAGGTGAGGGAGCATCGGCTACAACATTTTGGTCATTTGGTGTGTTTCTCTGGGCATGATCCAGCATGAAGGTGCCTCAGTGTTGAGGACCCCAGCAACTGGAAAAGGCCAAGAGGAAGCTCACATTTCACCTCACTGTGGCAGATAGATGGCTACTTTTGGAAGGTGGGGATGGGCCAACTGTATGCCTGGTTACCATCTAGAATCCAGTGTGATTCCCTGTTAGGGTGGATGGTGTGATGTGTGGCACCAGTGTATGCTCCCAGGCCTGAATTGACCTGACCTGACTTAATTACTTGATGTACTAAACGGGTGGCAATTAGCACTCTTGCCTGACAGTAAGACGGTCTTGGGTTTGATTTAACCCATGCTATGTTCCTTTCTCTGGTAAGTTTCTATATTCTCTGTGGGTTTTTCGCTGAGCATTCTGGTTTTCTACCATTGTCAAAAACCACCAAAATATTCACTTTAAGGTTGTTTTTTTTCTCTGCTCCTGATCAAGACAGTTTGTCTTGATCTGGAGTTGGTCCCCAGGCACCGGACTGTGGCTGCCCGCTGCTCCGATTGGCTGGATTCTGTCTAACTGCAAATGGATGGGTTTAAATGCAGATGACAAATTTCATCGTATGTATGTGCACAATGAAAATAAAGCCCCTTTTCCTATGTATTTCCCTCAAGAAGCTTGACTTGGACTAATTTATTGGCTTTTACATTGGCTATATGAATGTGTCTTGTCTTGTATGCATTTGCATAGAGACACATGCTGTACACACATTCGTATTAGTCCATCATTTCAATGATGATTAGTGCCGAAGTCGCAGTAAACTGTTGTGCAGCCTTTCAGCATATTGGCCTAAAGCAGAATATGCTCCAGCTTTAAGCAAAATGGGCTTTGGGGACCAAGCTGCTAAATACTGGTCAGGCTGTCCTCCATATGTGTGTGTGAGCACACAGTTAGCTAGAGAGCTAACTCTAGTTTGATGTGGTTGCCAGATTGGGTTTAATCCGGATTAGAGTGCTGGCTGTCGCCCCCGCCTTCCTTCCCTCAGTGTCTCTCTCATTCTCTCTGTACCTGACTCTCGCTTCTTCATCACGAGGCTTTGTTGTGGCTCTGTTCTCCCCCAAAATGTTTTCTTTCAAAGCAGAGCTAAACGAACACCTCTGTTGTGAAATATTACACTTATAAAATGTTATGGCCTCAAACCGGTTGCAGTAGAGACAGGTAGATAAAGTTGTTCCCTCACAGATGGGCTTCTCACTGCTGCCTTGTGTCTATTTCTGTAAGTCTGCCTGTGAGCGTGCGTAAATGTTTTTACTGTCCAACTGTCTCCTTTAGAATAGAAAGGGATGGAAATGAGATCCTGGCACTTCTGGAACCAACTTCTGTATATTTAATGAACACTGCCTTTACATAGCTGTAGAATTTATGTGCATTTTGAAACTTTGCCGTGTGCATATATTCTCAATCGACTACAATTTATGTTGCATGTTGTTTGTGTTTTTCTCTGGAATTCTTGAACAAGATGTGAAATATAGTATTATCAGCCTGCAAAGTGCACAGTATGAATTTATACCTTCCTGAATTTCTCCAAAAATAAAGGGAATTTATTATGAGCACAATGCTTGTGTCTGTGTGCTTACATGGCTTCTTTGGGGGCATTGCCAGCTGGGGGTTCAGGTATGGACTGTTGTCTGCATCTATCCGGCGTTTATACTTCTGCCTGCCACCACGAACCCTGTCCAGACGGACCCCTGTGAGGAATGACAGACAGAAGAGAGTCAGCATGTTATGTTAAAAAAAAAAAAAAAAAAAAAAATCTGATTTTTACAAAAACGCATGAAAACAGAAAGGCAGAAAAGCAAAGAAGCAGTGACAAAAGAAGTGAAGAGGTGAATGTAAGAGTGTGTGACAATGTCAACCATTAAAAAGTGGGATGTGCAAAAATATCCTTACATGGCAGGTTTTACAAATTGTTCTTGTGTTCCTTGCTTTCCTTTTATAAGCAACATACAGTAAAATACAAGTTTAAGCTGATTCCCTCAAGCCATGTAAGTTTAGTTACCTAAACTTATTCAACCATCAAAACTTATTTTATTTAAAATTAATGTGGCTATTTGTCTTTCTGCTGCTCTTTTTTTTTTTTTTAAACCTTATTTAACCAGGTTAGTCCCATTAAGATAAAGATCACTTTTGCAAGGGAGACCTGGACAATTAATGTTTCCAATTCACCTAACCTGCATGTCTTTAAATGTGGGAGGAAACCGGAGCACCCAGAGCAAACCCACACAAACTTCACACAGAAAGGCTACAGCTGGGAATCGATCCCATGATTTTCTTGCTGTGAGACAACAGTGCTAACCACTAAATTACCGTGCTGCTGGAAAAGAAGGGGTCTTGGAAGGGGTCATCTCAGCTAATCATCTGTTTTTTCCATCTCTTCTTTGAACAACAGTAGCACAGTTTCTGTAACTTACTAACTTAGTTTCTCCCAGTGGTTGTTGTTAACTCGGGACTCAACCTATCTGATATAAAAGTTTGATTTGTGATCCACATGTTCGATTTGGCAAATTTACTCATTTTTCTGGGATTGGGAATGATACTCAGAATGCACTGGCTTGTCCACCTCATGTGGCTGAGTTAAGTATAATAAATTTGTTTACCATATTTTCTGTACTATAAGTAGCAATTTTACTAGTTTGGAAGGTTCTGCCACTTACATTCGAAAATGACTGAAAAAAAAAATTCTGCCTTATCGCAGGGGTCTTCAATCCAGTCCTCCAGGGCCAGTGTCCTGCACCTTTTAGATGTGTCCCTGGTCCAACACACCTGAATCCAATGGCTGAATAACCTCCTCAGTTTGCAGTCAAGTTCTCCACAGTCCTGCTAAATGAGCTCATTAACTGATTCAGGTGTTTTGAAGCAGTGACTCATCTAAAAGTTGCAGGACACCGGCCCTGGAGGACTGGAGTTGAAGACCCCTGATGGACACAAGATGACATGCCCACACATGTTGCAACCTGCTCCTCTATACTGAATGAGATACTGGGGTGCTGTCCCACTCTCACTTAGGTGATCTCCTGATCTTGGGCTTTGGTGTTTGGGGTGGGGTATGGGGGGATAGATGAGGGGCTGGGGGAGTCTTGGGGGGGTCCTGCTGGCTGTGTTGGTGGTGGCTTGGGTGTTGGGGGAGTCTCATGTGCTTCCTGGTTCGGGGGTTTGGTCCTGTCCCTTGTCTGGGGGCCGGATCCCCCCTTGTTGGGCTCGGTGATACCTGTCTGGGCTTTGGGTTCGGTCATGCTGGCTCCTTGGCCCCTCATCCCTACCGTCCCTCACCCCTCCCTTTGGGGGCTGTGGCCCGGGTGGTGTGGTTCTGGGGTCCCCTCTTTGGTGGGCCTACACCAGCACCCTGTGTGCTTCCCCTGGTGTGTAAGGTTGCTTCCTGTGTCTCCGTGAGAGGGGAGCAGTGTGGGGGTGCGTTCTGGCTCCGCCTGGGCCGTTCCCCTGGTGGTTCGTTGGGCTGCTGTAGTGGCTCTAGTGGGTGCCCTTCCTGGCCCCAATGCCCTTCTACTGTCCTTTTTCTCCTGGTTTCTCCTGGGGCTCTGCATCCTAGACCCATTTCCGTCTGTTGCATGCAGTCGACCGTATGGCTCCTGACATGTCAGAGTGGTCCATGTCATATGGTAAGGTTCTGTACTCATCTTGGCCCAACACACCAGTCACAGTAGTGATCGGATATTTAGCTGTGATCTGGGTCCCTGTATGTGGATGGTTGTGGGTTTGTGGCCGTCACCACAATTCGGTTTTGGGTGTTCTCAAGCAGCTCAAGACTCTGGTGTCCTAGATTAGGGTATGGATGCTCATTAACTAGACAACAGACTGTTGCTGTCACTGCTTGTTCATGTGTGGTTGTTTGTCCTGGTATGTTGTATTGTTGGGGTTCTGTCTCCTTGGTGTCTCACTTTTCATCAGTTCACGGTTGTTGCTGTTGCCACTTGTCTTTCGTCATTGTCTGTCTTCGTGATGTTTTGGTGGATGGCCCTTCCTGACAGTAGGTGTCTCTTCGCTTTGAGTACGATGTTGTAGGCTGATCGGGAAGGGCGGATGGGGGTCACACACACACCACATACATACTTTCTGTCTTTTGCAAGAATAAATTGCATATATGTGTATTCATGTATGTATATAAATGGTTGTGCTAGTGTGGCATTTACTTTTACTATATATGCAGACGGGGGGGGGCGGGGATGAATGAGGTACTGGGATTCACAATCTACAGCAGCTGCAGAAGCAGCAGTAACAGTAGTAGAAGTAGAAGAAGCTCTGATTAAGAAAAACCTTTCCCTCAGCTATGATCATCTGTTCAGTGGCCTCAAGAAGTGGTTTACTCATGTTTTGTGCCTCGTACACTAACTTTAATTAGCTTATTATCTTCTGTTCACACTGTGTGATCAATAAAAAATGTGCAGATTAAACTCAATTTGCTTCTATGTTGTGGAAATGTTGCATAATATGTTATTTATGAAGCAGTACCATGTCTCAAAACTAAATGCTATTTATCAACAGGTGCGACATATACATATGATTTTTTTCTCTTTATGATGCATTTTTGGACAGATGCAACAAATACTCCAGCACAACTTTTATAATTTGAGGTTAATCAATTTAAATATGCATAATGATGTAAAGTTCTCAAACTTTGAAGCATGTTGCACAAGGACACACAGAAGCAATTAAGTACTGCAATAGTACTTAATTGCCACAATGACTACTGTGTTCCTAAGGTGAATAAAAAGTCTGTGGGGCAACAAGCTTTCTCTTATCGGGCCCCCTTTCTGTGGAACAGTCTTCCACAGAAAGCAGTAAAGATTCTGTGGTCACTTTTAAAGCCAGACTGAAGATGCATTTGTTCTTCATTTGGTTTAGCATAATTGATACTATGCTTTTTATTGTTATTATGTTTTTATTTATTTTAATATTCATATTTCTTTAACTTTTTAAATATCTCTTTTAATCTTTTAATTTATTTTTTTTATTTGTTTTTGGGTTGTTTGTGTGAAGTGCCTTGGGGTGACGCTGTCGTGAGTTGATGCTCTACAAATTAAATAAATTGAAATTGAACAAATTTAATTGACACAATAACCTTGTAGTTTCTCAACAGCTTGGACTAATGACTGACCTACAACCACTACCGATCCTGGTTTAAGTTAAATTTGATCAAATGCATCTTGTGTTCCCTTTAAATCAAAATTTCTGACAGACTATTAAGGTGAGAATTAACTTAATGTTACTTTCAATCTTTTGTGGTTTACTGATGTAGACTCAAATGGTGTATATATATATAGTACCAGGCAAAAAATTGGACACATTTTCCCATTCAATTGAAAGGAAAGTGTGTCCAAACTTTTGACTGGTAGTCTATGTTGACATTAAACAAAATAAAGCAGTATGGTTACATGCATTTGTGGAAAGAGAGTACACATCTGGAAAATTGTGCAGTGCAGATGGGGGACCGTGCTGTTCTGAAATTAGAAGGTCAGTGGGTCAACTCCAGAGCACTCCCACATGTCAAAGTGTCCTTGATACAGACACTAAACCC
This sequence comes from Thalassophryne amazonica, assembly GCF_902500255.1. Classification (NCBI taxonomy): domain Eukaryota; kingdom Metazoa; phylum Chordata; class Actinopteri; order Batrachoidiformes; family Batrachoididae; genus Thalassophryne; species Thalassophryne amazonica. The sequence goes on from NC_047104.1 coordinate 75,279,106, forward strand.
CCACATGCTCAAGTCCCAACACAATTAAGTGACAATGTCCGGTTGTAAGGACCATTGCCAAATTTTGTGCAGTTTTATAACATTTCAAATTAGTCTATATACGATGATAAATATATGTGAAAATAATATTATTCAATAATAAGCTACCAAGTCTAAAAATTTGTTTTGGCTTTTTCCTGTTTGTTTTCTTAGGGTGCAGCACAGTGCATCCACTATGCCTCTTTCAAGGTTATTTTAATTAATAAATAGCTAATAAAGTCATTACTGATGCTTGTGTTTGATTTTTTGTTGTTGTTGGGGGGGGGGTAACTTTACTTCCTTAGTTTGAGGTAATTGCTTTCGTCAAAGTGTTTGCCTAACTTTTTCAGTGCAGGTATGAAAATCAAACAAAAACAAGGGATCATTTTGCATAAAATGCCCATTATATTTTAATAATGTCTGCAAAATGATGACACCTTTTCCATTGAGGGATGTTTTGTGACTACTGGATTTCGTCCTCTCGTGATACGTCATTTCAATTTCAATTCAATTTATTTTCATTTATATAGTGCCAAATTACAACAGAGTTGCCTCAAAGCTCTTCACACAGGTAAGGTCTAACCTTACCAACCCCCAGAGCAACAGTGGTAAAGAAAAACTCCCTCTGAGGAAGAAACCTCAAGCAGACCAGACTCAAAGGGGTGACCCTCTGCTTGGGCCATGCTACAAACATAAATTACAGAACAATTCACAGAACAATTCACAGACAAATATACAAGAAATGCTATTGGCGCACAGGACAGGAGGATCGCCAACACGAACACAACTCCCATCTCTGCATGGAGCTGCACCTTATACAGAGAGAAAAAACTGAATCAGGCATCAGAAAGACAAAAAATACTGTATAACTTGCCAGCATTAAACAACAAGAAAAACAGAGAAATACTAAGGTGATCACAGGCCACTAGCCCTAAACTTTACTAAAAGACCCAGAATTTAGGTAAAGTTGAGGCCGCGGTACGCTCCAATTACTAATAAATTAATTAAAAGAGTAAAAAGCGTAAAACAAAACTGTACCAGTATGCTAGCCATATGAAAGGAAAAATAAGTGCGTCTTAAGTCTGGACTTGAAAGTCTCCACAGAATCTGACTGTTTTATTGATGCAGGGAGATCATTCCACAGAACAGGGGCACGATAAGAGAAAGCTCTGTGACCCGCAGACTTCTTATTCACCTTTGGGACACAAAGTAGTCCTGCACTCTGAGAATGTAAAGCCCGGGCCGGTAAGGTTTAATTAGGTCAGCTAGGTAGGGAGGTGCCAGTCCATGAATAATTTTATAGGTTAGTAGCAGAACCTTAAAATCTGATCTCACTGGGACAGGAAGCCAGTGAAGGGATGCCAAAATGGGTGTAATGTGGTTGAACTTTCTGCTTCGTGTCAAAAGTCTGGCTGCAGCATTTTGAACCAATTGGAGACCCCTAATGCTAGACTGCGGTAAACCAGAAAATAGAATGTTGCAGTTGTCAAATCTAGAAGAGATAAATGGATGGATCAGGGTCTCAGCATCAGCCATAGACAGGATGGGACGAATCTTCGCTATATTTCGCAGGTGGAAGAAAGCAGTCCTAGTAATATTTCTAATGTGGAGGCCAAAGGACAACGAAGGATCAAAAATTACCCCAAGGTTCCTCACTTTGTCAGTGTGATGTATGACACACGAGCCAGAGCGTTAACTGGTCAAATTGATGCCAATGTCTCAATGGACCAAGAACCATCATTTCAGTCTTATCAGAGTTTAAAAGTAGGAAGTTTCTAGACATCCAACTTCTCACTGCTGCAAGGCAATCTTCTAAGGATTTTATGTGAATGAGATTACCAGCAGTTATCGGCATGTATAAGTGAGTATCATCTGCATAGCAGTGAAAGGTAATCCCAAAACACTGCAATATGTGCCCAAGGGGTGCTATTTAAAGGGAGAACAGCAGGGGGCCTAAGACAGCCCCTGTGGAACCCCAAATTTCATGTCACTAAGGTTAGAGGTAGTTTTGCTGTACAAAACACAGTGAGAACGACTGGTCAAGTATGACGTCAGCCATGCAAGGGCACTCCCAGTAATCCCAAAATGATTTTCCAGCCTATCAAGTAGAATATGATGATCCACTGTATCAAATGCTGCACTGAGCTCTAACAGCAACAGAACCGTAGTGGTGTCCGAATCCATTGTAAACAGAAGATCATTCACCACTTTAGTGAGAGCCGTCTCTGTGGAATGATATTTTCTAAAAGCAGACTGCAGCAGCTCAAAGAGATTATTCTCAGTAAGACAGTCTACGAGCTGCCGTGACACCACTTTCTTCAGATTTTTAGAGAAAAATGACAGATTTGATATCGGCCGATAGTTTGTCAATACACTAGGGCCAAGATTAGGTTTCTTAAGTAATGGTTTAATCACTGCAGATTTGAAACATTTAGGAACAGATCCAGAAGTTAAAGAAAGATTAATAATTTCCAGTACAGTCGGCCCAAGATTGGGCCACAGGTCCTTAAACAGTTTTGTTGGTATAGGATCAAATAAACAGGTTGTGCTTTTTGTTGACATTACGAGTTTTGTCAGCATGCCTAGTGAGATACTGTCAAATTCTGTAAATCTAGGTAATACCTCAGTAGTGGCACCCACATCAATAGCAGGGTGTAGTGGCTGGATTAAGGCATGCCGGGATATGTTTAACCTGATGGCTTCTATTTTCTTCCCAAAGTAATCCAGGAAATCTTGTGCTGTAAAAGGAGAGTGAACTACAGGTGGCTGTTCATGCAAGAGTGTTGCCACCGTGTCACAGAAGAACTTTGAGTTTTTGTTGATCAAATCAGAGTAGTAAGTCCGCTTTGTAGCCAATAATGCATGCTTATAGTCTAAGATAGCATCATGCCACGCAAGGTGAAATACTTATAATTTTGAACGACGCCATTTCTGTTCTAGACCTCTTGCTTTATGCTTGAGGTCACGCAGATAATCACTGAACCAAGGTGACTGTGATTTGGGGGAGTGCGGTTTTAACACAGGTGGTGCAATCATGTCGAGTGAAGTTTTGAGAACTGAGTTTAAACTATCCACAAGTCTGCCTACTGACTGGGTATTTGTCAAATGTGAAGCTAAGACATCAGGCAGTCTAGCTTCGAGTTCAGTCTTAGTTGAGGAGTTGGTGCATCGCCGTAATGATATATAAGGTTGTTGTTCCACTAAACACGGCAGCAAAACTGTGAACTCAATAAGTGAGTGATCAGACACCCCTGATGTAAGAGGCATGATGTCAATATTCGTGACAGCAATACCACGTGCGAGAACCAGATCCAGGGTATTTCCACTATTGTGTGTCGAATCCCAAATGTATTGCCGAAATCCTAATGCATCCACAATTTCCATAAATGATTTGCAGAGGGGATCAGAAGGCTTATTTATATGAATGTTAAAGTCACCAATGATCATTATATTATCTACACTAGTTGACAAGTTAGAGATGAACGCACCAAATTCATCTAAGAATTCAGAATATGGGCCAGGAGGCCTATATACAGTAACAAAGTAATACGACTTTTACGACGACGATTTTTATTCTTCTGACCTTGGCAATGTGTAAAATCCTGAGCAGAGCGGAGAATCAGATGCTCAAATGTGATATTTGTAACCCCCAACAGCTAATAAGCTAAACCTAGTTTTATAAATAAGAGCAACACCCCTGCCTTGCTTCGCATCATGAGGGACGTGACTAAATGTATATGCTGGTGGGCAGGCCTCATTTAAGGGGAGGACAGCTGTAGGTTTAAGCCAGGTTTCACATAGCCCAATCATATCTAAGGGATGATCAATAATTAGATAATTGATCAACAATGATTTTGAGGACAGTGAACTTATGTTAATGAGACCCAGTCTAAGGACCTCAGTGGGGTTGACAGTTGAGCTGTTTAGGTTTAGGGGTGGTTCCAGAGTAGCATATATAAGATGCTTAGAAGTAGGTTTAGGTTTAAGACATTCCACGCGCGTTGTAGGTAGCAGACACGAAATCTTTGCTATTGCTGGAACAACCACTGGGCCATCCTCAATTTCAGCATCATCCAATATAGTAATGGGTATTAAGTTTGGAAAGCATATCCCTCTATGATTTTTATGGACACGACTACGGAAGCAGGCCACAGTCTCAACTTGTTGAAATTCCCTCCCTGGCAAATAAACTGCACTATCACCATAGTGGATTTTCTGCACTAAATTCCCCACTAAGCTAATGGATTCCACATCCACATTTGTCATAAGCCTTGCAGGGTCTCTAATCACCTGCTCCGTGGCCTGCTGTAGATTCCTAATATAATGTCATTCCAGCAATCCTCTGAGTATAACTGTTATTCCAATAATCATGGCGACTTATGTGCAGTTCTGGCTAAATATTAGCATTTTCTTGTAATTTTGACTCCATCCTTGCCATAATTTCATCTCTTATAAGTTTAAGAAGATCTCTGTCTCTTCCTCCATCCAAATGTATTGTGTCATACATTAGAATGTCATGTGACTCTCTCCACGTCATGCGACCTGTATTTGAACAAAAAGTGATGCCATTACAGGTTTGTGAAATATCTACTTTTCAAATCACATGAAAAACAACCTGATGTGAACATAAAATGTTTCTTGCAATATTCCAGAGGTTTTCCGCCACAAAATTCACACTTTTTGAAGCATATTTTCATTTCATAGTTTCAACTTGAAGGGTGCTGGAAACCTGCCTATTGTCAACCTTGCTAACTAAGTTGGCGATTTTGGTACAACTCAACTAAATTATACAGACACCACTTCTGTACCAAGTGTCTCGTTGACTTGTCTTCCATCACTTGCCATATCACTGAGTCTCTACTCCTGTCTCTCTCGCTATGGCTTGTTAATTAATTGACACAAAGGAGTCTTAATTTAATTAGGACTATCTCTCAAGAGACTGATGTTACCGTGGTTACCACTTAAAGATGAAAAAGTGAGATAGCGGTGTTGTTTACCCTGAAGGAAGAGAGAAAAAGACAGAGGAGGAAAAAATATTAAGTAGGGCTGAAAACTCAAGAAACTAACTCCAAAAAATTTTTTAAATAGCAAAATCATTAATAATTTTGTGCATAACCTGCTTTCCTGGAGATATAGAGTCAAGCTCATTCTGTTTGATAAGCTTTGTTTATATCTCAACAAGAAATTTGTTATCTAAGGTTTTGTGACTTTGTTTCATCTATTGATTTTGTTTTTATCTACTGCACAGGAAAACAAATTGGTGGAAGCTTTAAGATTTGTTCATTTACTTGCCTCAAATGACTCAACTGAAAGCAAACAACAGCAAAAACAGAAAACACATATGGACAGAGACATTAATTTTAAATTTCTGGTAGCAACAACAAAATGAAAATATAACATAAAATGAATAAAATCTAAAAACTACAAGCACTCAGAGAGTGCAAACCTCCGCCAAGGCCATGGGGTCACTGATGCCATAACATCTACACGCCGTGGATTCAGTGAACCTAAAAATGTCTAACAATGATGTTTGCTCAGTAGTAAAAAAGTTTCATCTGCTGTGACTGGATAGCATGTATCCTTAGCACTTGGCATCACAGTTTATTGCAACTTGCACCTTTCCCAGAAGCTACTGTCATCTGAGCACTGATATTGATATTGCATGTGCTTATAGACAAAAACAAATAAGAGACAAAATTCAATTTATTATTCAACTAAACTGCAAATATATGAATTTTTTAACATTTATGAAACACTTCTCTAAAATTGTATATAATAATCATTAGATTATTAATATATAAACAAAAATACATTTAAGAAATATTACAATTTGAAAACAAATGCACCCAAACGTGATGACAACTGCAACTGCTTAATACTAACTTTTAACATTGAAAATGCCATATACATGCTAACGCGTTAGCATCGGGATCCGGATCCTGATCCCGATCACCACTAAAATTTAATCAGTTGTTCCTCTTGTCATTTCCAACCACTCCACAAAATTTCATCAAAATCCGTTCAAAACTTTTTGAGTTATCCTGCTGACAGACAGACAGACAAACAAACGCGACCGAAAACATAACCTCCTTGGCGGAGGTAAATATGAATATAGTAATTATACTAGTCAGCATTTTTAATCATTATTTCATCAAACTGAGTAGATTCTATACCCTCTATATACAGTGCATCCAGAACTTTTTTCCACATTTTGTTATGTTACAGCATCATTCCAAAATGGATGAAGATCATCTACTCACAGTACTCCATAATGTCAATGTGAAAAAAGTTGTAACATAACAAAATGTGGAAAAAGTGAAGCACTGCAAATACTTTCTTAATGCACTGTACAGCTGGGTAGATTGGGACAATGCAGACTAAGCATTTTGTCTAAGTGAAAAACTGCAGCTTCAGTGAGCTTTTTAATCTGTTTACACGTTTGAAATAAAAATTAAAAAGTCCTACAGTATCAGTCAAAATTTTGGACAATTTCCCATGTTCAAGAGGATGTCTGATTTTTGGTTATGTCCCTCAGCCTTTTGACCAGTATCTCATGCTCTTTGTATATCATTTTTTGGTTAAATTTATTGCAATAATCGTTTACATAATTGTACAAATTAAGAAAAATGTTAAAGAAGAATCCATAAATATCTAAGCTATGCGTAGCTTCATTAGGAAGGAATATTCCCTTGCGCAAAAATGCACAATACAAATGCATAATACAAATAACCATCCATTCATTGTAATCCAAGTAAGAGCTTGAAACAGTACTGATATACAGTGAGGAAAATAAGTATTTGAACACCCTGCGGTTTTGCAAGTTCTCCCACTTAGAAATCATGGAGGGGTCTGAAATTTTCATCTTAGGTGCATGTCCACTGTGTGAGACATAATCCCCCCCCCCCCCAAAAAAAATCTGGAAATCAGAAAGAACTCAGAACTACACAGGAGGACCTGGTCAGTGACCTGAAGAGAGCTGGGACTACAGTCACAAAGATTACATTAGTAACACGTGATGCTGTCATGGTTTAAAATCCTGCAGGGCAGCAAGGTCCCCCAGCTCAAGCCAGCACATGTCCAGGCCCGTTTGAAGTTCACCAGTGACCATCTGGATGATCCAGAGGAGGCATGGGAGAAGGTCATGTGGTCAGATGAGACCAAAATAGAGCTTTTTGGAATCAACTCCACTTACCATGTTTAGAGGATGAGAACAACCCCAAGAAAACCATCCGAACCATGAAGCATGGGGGTGGAAACATCATACTCTGGGGGTGCTCTTCTGCAAAGGGGACAGGACGACTGCACTGTATTGAAGGGAGGATGGATGGGGTCATGTATTGCGAGATTCTGGCAAACAACCTCCTTCCCTCAGTAAGAGCACTGAAGATGGGTCATGGCTGGGTCTTCCAGCATGACAATGACCCCAAACACACAGCCAGGGCAACTAAGGAGGGGCTCCGTAACAAGCATTTCAAGGTCCTGGAGTGGCCTTGTCAGTCTGCAGACCTGAACTCAATAGAAAATCTTTGGAGGGAGCTGAAACTCCAAACCTGAAAGATCTAGAGAAGATCTGTATGAAGGCGTGGACTAAAATCCCTGCTGCAGTGTTTGCAAACCTGGTGAAAACTACAGGAAACCTTTGACCTCTGTAATTGCAAACAAAGGCTACTGTACCAAATATTAACATTGATTTTCACAGGTGTTCAAATACTTATTTGCAGCAGTAACACACAAATAAATTATTTTAAAAAATCATACATTGTGAGTTCCAGATTTTTTTTTTTTTTTTTTTTAGATTATGTCTCTCACAGTGGACATGCACCTAAGATGAAAATTTCAGACCCCTCCATGATTTCTAAGTGGGAGAACTTGCAAAATCACAGGGTGTTCAAATACTTATTTTCCTCACTGTAGAGTCATACTGGCCAGCCTGAGTAAAGGTCCTATCTGATTGGGCTGCGACAGCCTACGAATGACAATTGTGAGGGAAATTGCTTAATTTAGCACAACGCTCGCTTGGTGGTGCACTTCCCTTGCAGGGCATTGCCAGCATCGCGCCCGGATTTTGACTTTTTCAAAGTTGGTGAGGTGACAAGGTTCCTGCCAGTATGCTCTCAGAGCCATCGCTGCTGTCATGTGAACTATGGGTGGGTGGGGTGGGGTGCTCTCATGCTCCCCTAAAAACATAATTTGTGAACTTTTGGGGGAGGGGTCTCTAAAATATGGGCAAAATGCTGTGTTTTTCCCATGCATTTCCATTTTGTTTTTATTGTATTGTCACAATTATGGCTCGTGTAAAATTTGTAATGAATGATTTGCACTTAAGGGCAATTTATCACAATTTCACTTTAATGACCACTGAAGTGTGGGGGCACTTGTAGCGTGCAAGTACATGCAGTGTACTCTTCACAGATCATTCAAAGATGTCTCACACGTGGATGTGACCACCATTCCCCGGCAGGCATCCTGCCGGGTGATGCACGATTAATTGTTCTCAAAGCTGTCTGGATAACGTGCATTCGCTCTGACCACTAACTGTACTGTGGCTAGAGCAGATAAGATCCACACAGAAGGAGCCGGGCCAAGCCTTTGGAACACTGTTTGCAGGGGTGGTGGCCAAGTGATTAGGGTGCTTGTGTTATATGGCTGGGGGGGCCTGGCTGCCGGTTTGTTTCTGTTTTTTGGTTTTCCTCCCAGGTGGTTTGCGTTTGGGACTGAGTGGCTGTGTTGCTGAGGCTGTCAGGACCTCACCCTGATCACCTGCGACTCGTCAGGACTCACAGCTGTGGTGCATCTGGATGGATTGGAACATGTTGGCATTTAAGACTGGAGTGCACAGTGTGTATTTGCCAGAGACTCGACCTTGTGACCAGACGGGTGAGATCGTCGTCTCGGGAGCCATCTCATCAACAGCGGATGCTGAGAACGTCCAGGTTTGATGCACAGTCTGTGAAAGAGGAGGGGGTGAGGTCTCACGCTCGTCAGCACACTTCCTGAGGTACGTTAGATTTTGTGACTAACAGTTATACAGTCAGTAAATGTGGTGTCCCTCACACCTTATTGTATTGAGCTGTTTGTTAGTCATGTATCAGCTTCCACTGCAGTGGAGTTTTGTGAACTGGATGTTCCATGCCTGCAGGTTGGGAAGCTGATCAGTAATCAAGCCAGGAAGTGTTTGCTGTTTGTACACCTTTAAGTGTTCTGTGTGTAGAGTGTGGACTCACATAATGGTTCCTTCTTTCACAGACTCGGTTGTTGCGGCCACCTGGGGGGTGTCGGCGGGGTCCTTGGGTCCGAAACAGCTTCTGGCTCCGGACCGTTAGCGCTGCTGGGAGCGCACCACGCCAGGCCGCACCTTTTTGTTATATTATCACTGTTATGTATTAAATTCAGTTAGCCTTTGAACCGTGCTCTGCTTATTTCATACTGGGTCCTTCAAACGCTGGTCGGTTCTCCGAGCTGCGTCCGACACATAACAGCTTGGTTTCAGTGCAGAAGGTTCCCGGTTCAAACCCTACCCCTGCCACCTTTCTCCATATAATGTGGAGTTGCGTCAGAAAGTAAGACTTGCATCCAGTGTAAAACGTGTGCCAAAATGCAGATCTACCCTGAATCTGCTGTGGTGACCCCAAGTGAAAAACGAGGGGAGCAGCTGAAGGGACTTACTATGTGAATGAATACAGTGAAATGCAATGAGTTAAGTGTCACTTTAAATCGGACATCGGAAATGAAAAAAAAAAAAAAAAAAACCTGTTTTGGATAAGGCTGCATGTTTTGCAGTCAACATGTCGATAAGAAAACAGGGGAACCTCACAAATTTCAGATTTACAAAGCAGTCAAAGAATGATTCTGAGGAGCAGCAAAAGGCGAGTTCTTCAGCAGATGCTAGTTTAAGAACAATCAGCACCATGGGTGCACCTGCGGGGACTGCTGCTGGTGAAAGCCCAGCAACAGCTCAGCTCGGGTCACCATGCAGGATGAGCTGACAGAGGGTGGAAATCGGGTTTACGAGAGCTCAGAGGCCGCTGATGACGGGGACTCCACCAGCCTTTTTCTCCTGGCTAACTGGACCAGCCAGCAGCAGAGAGAATGGAAGTCCTGCAACACCTGGCTGTTTGTAAAGAATGAACAGCTGGGATGCACAATTTGCAGAGATACAACACTCTTTTGCTTTCTGAAAAGGTAACTGGCATGCACTAATTAGAAGAGTGGATTAATGGAGATGTAAGCAGCCACACAGAAAAAACATTGCATAATATCTATAAACATTGCACCGTTCATCACATCCTGGATTGAATCAGGTTACTGCCTGTCCACATCATGGGTTTGTGGACCAACAGCAAAGGAAGCTGATCCCAGGCCTGTGTGGTTGCTTCTGTTTTAAGGGAAGGGATCTATATAAACTACAATTGTATTATTATTGTTATCACTGTGACAGCTGACTTTTAAAAAAATGATCTGGTTTTAATGGTCATGCATGTGTGGTGTCATTGATTGATTGGCTTGTTGGTGCGTGTTATAGTATTTTGGGGTTATACTCCGCATGATAATGCAGACTTGATTCCTTGTTTAGGTTTGATTCAGATTCGATGCATGTGTGGAGGTTGTATGTGTTATGTGCCAGTGTAAAACTAACACTGACAGTGTTGAATTAACATTGTCCCACGCATGAGTTGCGGGAGAGCACGCCACAACAGCAGAGATGATGGAAGAGGAACAGCCACTTCTGGAAGTGGCCGAGCTGCTGCCAGCCTGGCCACAGTTGAAGTGAACATCAGAACTTCTGGACTTATGCATTTAATACTTTTTTTTGTTTGTTTGTTTTTTTGTGGAGCTTTAAATCTTTTCTTTTTATCTAGAATGCTCTTTTTGTCTCCTCTCTCTCTCTCTCTCTCTCTCTCTGTTTCTCTCTCCCCCCTCTCTTTGTGTGTCTCTCTCTCTCTCGCTGTCTTTGTCCCTGTCTCTCTCCCTCTCTTTTCCTGTCTGTCTCTCTCCTTCGCTCCCTCTCTCTATCTCTCTTATACTCTCTCTCCCTCTCTCATTTCATTTCAATGGAGCTTTATTGACATAGGAAATATATGCTTACATTGTCAAAGGAAGTGTCACATAGAACAACAAATAAAAATGAAAAAAATTAAGATGTACATACAGTCAACAGTATTCTACAGTAAATAAATGTGTAAACAGGAGATATGGGATTGAAATAATAGTAAAATTGTGCTTTGGTGTAAAAATATACTATCCTATGAAACGTGTTGTACTATACATAGATAAAGCAGTTCAATCTACTGTTTTGGGTTTATGGTGGTTTTTGTCTGTTGCTCCTTTTGTCACAGCAAGCTTTGTGAGCTGCTGTAACACGACACTTGTTTACCTCTGTCTGTCTCTCTCCCAGAGGTGGGACAAAGTCACCATCAAGTCGCTCTCAAGTCATGAATCGGCAAGTCCCAAGTCAAGTCTCATGTCATAATGACCACCAAATGTTTGCAAACTGACTTGAGACTTGACTTGGGACTTGCAGACTGATGACTTGAGAATGACTTGACAGTGACTTTGTCGTAGTTTATGTGCCAGGGAGGGAAAATTTTCAAACTGAGACTGTGGTCTGTTTCCACAGGTTTGCAAATTTAGCGTCCATTACTACACTGGATAGAACTAAAACTGAGGGTGCCCCACTGGCCGTTTCTGCAATGTCAAATATTTTGTGTCTTCTATCTTCAGCCAGTGAGGAACAAACCCAAACCAATTCTAAGGCATCTTACATGTATAAATGTAGAACCATCCGTGAATCCAAACAGTCAAAATGCCAACCCTAGTGAGGTCCTTAGTTTGGGTTTCATTAATACAAGGTCACTGTCCTGAAAATCACTATTGATAAATGCTCTAAATGGAACACCACCTAGATATGATTGGTTTATGTGAAACCTGGCTGAAACCTACTGTTGTCCTCCCATTAAATAAAGGATGCCCACCTGTGTACACAATTAGTTGTGTCTCCCGTGATACAAAGTAAGTAAGTAAGTAAACTTTATTTATATAGCGCCTTTCACAGACAGGGGTCACAAAGCGCTTTACAAGGTAAAACAATAAAAATATACAGTAAAACACTCAGTACTAAAAGATTATTGGCCATGAAAAGCCTGTTTAAAAAGTAGAGTCTTTAGTTGCTTTTTGAACATCTCAACAGAGTCCAGGGATTACAGGGACAGAGGGAGTTCGTTCCAGAGACGAGGCGCTACGGCTTTAAAAGATCGGTCTCCTCGAGTTTTAAAGGAGGTTCGAGGAACCAACAACAGGTTCTGACCTAAAGACCTGAGGCTGCGGGCTGAGGTGTAAGGCTGAATCAAGTCAGCAATGTAATCAGGAGCCTGACCATGTAGTGCTCTGAAAGTCAAAACCAAGATTTGAAAATTAATTCTGGAGGCAACAGGGAGCCAGTGGAGGGATTCCAAGATAGGCGTGATGTGGGCTTTCCTGTTGGTGCGGGTCAGAAGCCTCGCAGCAGAGTTCTGGACATACTGCAACCGATTTATCTCCTTCTTACCCAGGCAAGTGAACAGGCTGTTGCAATAGTCCAACCGCGTGGAGACAAAGGCATGGATAATTTCCTCTAATTCTTTCAGTGACACCAACTGTTTAAGTTTGGCGATATTTCGCAGTTGAAAGAAGCAATTCTTCACAAGCTTGCTTGCGTGCTGAGCAAGAGACATTCCTTCCAAAGCAAGGTGGACGCATTGCTTTATTCATAAATCTGGGTTTAGCTTGCTGGCTCCTGGGGGTCTAAAATATAACTTGTTTGAACATTTGACTCTTTGCTCTGCTCAGGATGCCAAGTATAGCCAAGTTCAGGTGAATAATATTTAAACATATTACTTTGTCACCATATATAGGCCATATTCTGAATTCTTAGATAAATTTGGTGAGTTTCTCGAATTTGGAAACCCATGCAGATAACATTCTGATTGTTGGTGACTTCAACATTCATGTAAACAAGCCTTCTGACCTCCTCTGCAAATTATTCATGGACATTATAGATGCATTAGGATTCCAGCAATGTATTCAGGATTCGACTCACATTATTGTAAACACCTTGGATTTGGTCCTAGCTCATGGTATTGCTGTCTCACATACTGTCATTGTGTCTCTTGTGTTAGTGGTTTCAGATCACTCATTAAGTTTACAGTCTCAATGCCTTGTCCACTGGGATGAGACACTTATTTGTCATCATGGCAAAGCATCAACTCCTCAACTACAAATAAACTTGTAGCTAGACTGCCTGATATCTTAGTGTCACTTTTGGTACGTGATCATTCAGTAGATGGTCTTGTGGACAGCTTAAACTCAGCGCTCACGAGCACACTGGACATGATTGCTCTGCCTACACTAAAACCATACCTCCCCAAAACAAATGATCATCTATGTACTCTCAAGCATAAGTCTAGAGGTCTAGAGCGAAAATGGTGTAGCTCAAAACTAAAGGTATTCCATCTTGCATGGCACAATGCTATTATGGACTATAAGCATGTACTATTTAATCAACAAAAACAAGTATAATTCAAAGTTCTTGTTCGACATGGTGGCAACACTTATTCAAGGACAACCACCTGTAAGTCGCTCTATATTTTCTGCTCAAGATTTCTTAGATTACTTAGAAAAGAAAATAGATGACATTAGGTCTAATATATCCCAACATGCCTTAGTCCTCCCACTGTACACTTTTGCTGATGTGGGTGCCATCGCTGACACCTCACATAGATTTACTGATTTTAATATTATTTACTGAATTTGATATTATCATTTCACTGGGTGTGTTGATTAGACTTGTAATTTCTGCAAAATGCACAACATGTCTTTTTGATCCTATACCAACAAAACTATTTAAGGACCTGTGGGCTGCATTTAGACCTACTGTAATGGAAATTATTAAACTATCACTAATCTCAGGATCTTTTTCTAAATGCTTTAAATCCACAGTGATTAAACCAATACTTAAGAAATCAAATCTTGACCTCGGTCTCCTGAAAAAATATAGACAGAGATCAAACCTATTATTTTGTTCCAAAATTCTTGAAAAAGTAGTTTGTGGATCACCTGAGGACTGACTGAGAATAACCTCTTTGAGCCACACAAGTGTGCATTTAGAACACACCAGTCCACAGAGACATCTCTTACTAAAGCAGTAAAAGATCTCAGAAGGAAAGGATCACAAGGACAGCTTTCTTCCACCTTCATAACATCGCGAAGATTGGTTCCATCCTATCTATGGCTGATGCAGAGACTCTGATCCACGCATTTATCTCTTCTAGACTGGACTACTGTAATATTCTATTCTCTGGTTTATTGCAGTCCAGCATTAGGGGTCTCCAACTGGTTCAAAATGCTGCTGTCAGAATTTTGACTAGAAGCAGAAAGTTCGAAAGTTGGTGGCTAATTTGCATATCCAATTACTCTCCAACAGTTGCGCCCAGTGAGATGGGTGCAAAGTGCTGTGTTTACTGTTCATGCATCTTTGTCTGAGAAAGAGACAGTAGGGCTGATAGTACAGGCATAGGGGTTGTGTCAGCAAATGGCCATGAAGCTCTTCATACACAGACATCCATGAGTCTCTAAAAGACCCAGAAAAGCAGCTTGTCTGGTGACCACCTGGGTCAGTGCAGGGTCAGAAAGAGGTAATGAAGACAAAGGAAAAAAGAACACAAGAACATGGGAAACAAGAAAAGCATAGTTGGATGACAGAGGCAAATACAAACTGAAAGGAGATTAAAAAAAATAATAATTAAGGTAGCTAGAATTAGGGAAGTTGGAGAAGTGGTTGCTTTCGTTTTACACTTATTTTCAAAGGTGATATGGCAACCATGTACTTGATCAGTGCTAGTGCTGTTAAGGATTGTGACCCTGATCTGTACTTATTCGTACTATGTGTGAAGCGGCCCTAATGGTGAAAGATGCTCCATCTTTTTAAGACTTCCACAGTAACTTCTTATTTGTTTATATATTTATCTTTGTTTACTTTGCACACATACAAGCTTGTCTCAATACACAGCCACATGCTCCATTTCTGTCTTTAATCACACACAAATGCTAACGTTCCTTCTTAAAGGATCCAGCACAGTACTAAGACTGACTTTATAAAGAGCCCTCTCTAACTACCTTATCTATTTTCCACCAAATTAACTCTCTCTCAGCACTGATTAATGATCAAATTTAAATGAATCAAATTAAAAATTGAAAATTATATTTCCAAAGCCCACAAAAAGAGACAGTAGAAAGATTGGAAGAGAGTGAGACTGCTTTACCTACTTTTAACAAATGAGCCTTCAAATCATAAAGAATGGGCAAGAGAGGAAAAGAGGATAAAAGAGAAGAGGAGAGAGGAGGAGCGATAAAAGTGGCAACGGTGTAAAGTAATAATGAAAAGAGAGAAAATACAAAAAGGCAAGGAAAGAAGAAAAATTAACCTGACAAGGCACAGAAATGGTGAGGGAAAGAGAAATAAAAAGCAGACAAAAGTGATACAAAGCATAAATTAAAGATAATAATGGTAGACAGTATCAAAAACACAGAACAGGAACAGTAAAATAAATGCAAAGAAAAATAAGTGCATAGGTTGCAAAATATGAGGCTAAAGGCAGCTCTGCTTTTGAATGGCTCAAACAACAGAACCAGAAATTAGAATATGAAAAAATTAAATGAGAGAGAAGGTAAAGGATAAAGCAAGTGCTAAAAAACGGTCTGTGGAGGCTGTATAAAAAGCAAATTGTGTCACTGCTAAAGCTAATCGTATAACACTATGGAACACCAGACCCACAAGGTTAAATTACTCAGCAAAATCACCAGCTGGGTAGTAGCCTAACATTTTTTGATAACCACACAGAAAACTTATTTGCTGGCAAGTAAACTCAAAAAGTTAATATTTGACTGAGCTATAAGCTAACCATGCTAACTAGTATGTCAACTTTGTAGGATAGCTAATTTAAGCTAAGTTGGTCACTGCTTGAATAGTACGCTACTCACTTCAAAGAAATGTATTTGTTATATCCAGTCATCTTACAAGTTTTGCAAGGCCAAATTTTATATTTAACATGAAGAGCTAATATAATATTTTTTCATATTATGTGTTTGAAATACCTTGCTTTGTCCGACAACACAGTCTGACAACACAATTTACTTTTTCTTTTTTGTTATGGAAAAATATGGAATGATCTACCATATCTCACGACGTCATGATTCAGCAGCACAAAATATACATTAATTAATTGGTTTGTGATACTGTCACAAAAAGCGCCACATTTTCATAAAGGGAGCACAAATTCATTCTAATACATTCCGTGATGGCTGCAGGAAATTAAAAGTGATGGGGGGGGGGGGGTTGTCAGGTGGTTATGGTTAGAGTTGGGGGAAGGAGCTGGGTTAGTAATCGTGAGTTAAAAAAAATAATAACCCGTGCCTATCTCGGCTTTCAGTGCTTACCAGTCGAGTGAGTATAAGAGAACTTGTGGAGAGCTGGACATGTCCCAACTTGTCCTCTAACACTCCGAAACGGAGGTGTTCCTTTGTCTCGCTTCATCAGCGAATCGGTCGTGACGCGCGAAGCCTCTGCGCGGCTTTCCATGACAAAATCTCTTGTTAAAAGTCAAATCTGCCGGAAAATGGCTGATGTCCAGCTCTTGTGATAACCAGAGAAAGAGCACACGACGGTCTCGTATCCACAGAGCCATCAGCTTAGAAATGATCCAGTGGTTTGTGCCGCGACATCGCAGCTCGGAGCGCGGCGCACCGACCGTCATTAAAGGGGTCCTTAAAGCTGTAGTTAAAGTCCTTATTCTCTGTGAAGCCTGTAAAATTTTCACCGAAAGCCAGATAAATTTTTCGAATGGTTTCCAGGTGCCAGTCTCTAACAGCTTCTGAAAAAATTCTGATGGAAAAAAAGTCCTTTTCATTCCACCATTTCCAGACAATGAAAATCCGACAAGGGGGCGAGACCACTCCTTCCACAAGGCGTGCTTACAGGCGAATGACGTCACCGACAGGCATGGAAAAACTCACGCATGCACACGAGGGTTCAAGCATGTCTGACGTAAAAACATATGAATGAAATCCATATAGTTTTTGAAAAAAATAAAAAGGACCGTTACTTTATGGACAGACCTCGTATATGTTGTGGAACAACAACCTTCTCTGCGTTGCTAGGCAGGACACAACAATCTTCATGAACCCCATATGGGAAAGCAGTATGATCCACATGTTTCAGTGATGACAAACTTTAACACAATTAATTGCACAGACAATTACAAAGCACAACCATGGCTTGCTGTCAAAGAGAGATAGAGAAGTAAGGCTTCAAACAAAACCTGCACCCTCTCTGCCCTTTCTGGAAACAGTTGAATACCCTGCTGTAGACTCTCAGGCCACAACTATCTCTGGGCAGGGAACCAGTCCTATGCAGGTTAGTTCTCCAGACAAGGCTGGTACCCATTCACAGCTGGGTGGACTGGGATAATGGAAATGAAGGGCACAGACAAGCAGCATGAAACTGAATCAATCTCAGGTTGGCATATTGGTGTATCCCTTAGGGCCCCTTCACACATAACACAAAAGATGCAGAAACTGGAAGAAAATCCGAGAACCAGACACAAAATGGGGAACCACGGCACATTCCCCCTGCTGTCGTGAGGGATAAACGTTCGCACAGGCGTGCACGACATACCGGCGACGGTTCGTGCACACTAGTGCACATGCACAAACACAATGCGAGCAGCTGTTACGTGTTGCACCACATCGTTCCTCTGCTGTGGAGAAGAAAAAATAAATAATACTACACACCATAAAAACATTGCATGTTATTGAATCCTTCTTTTCAAGCGGACAATACAAGTATGATCCATCTGTTCCTCTGTAGATGACCCATGGTCATAGATGTACAGTCATGAAATGGCATGAATGAAGCAGTGTGCTCTCATCATGTCCACATCTGCTGGCCTAGCGTGTCCAGTGGGCCCTGCGAACATATTTGGCATGACACGCGTGACCTGTGGGTGGCTCGCTGCAGGACAGACACTGCGTCATGTGGAACAGAGCTCATGTTAAATAAAAAATAAATGC